>NC_066838.1:24782788-25082788 GCF_001640805.2 Lates calcarifer | reverse complement strand
ACAGTGGATACTGGAGAAATCTGCTGCCAGTCTGATGAGTGTCTCTTGTAGATTGTTTTTGACTTTCAGTGGATTCCAGTCCAGACCAAGATATCTCAGCAAGGTTCTCAGATGACAAGGATGCTAATGATGATCACGACCATCACCATCATCCCAATACCATTACCAGGTCAAATACCAACACTTTTCACAGCGTTGTTCTGTCAGTGCTGCAACAGAGCCACATTAATATCATCACTCTGTTAGCCTAAGTTTTGTCCTCTCGAACACAAACACTGTTTCTTTTGTCCTTTTACTCTTTCTGTCCCTCAGCTGTACTTTGATCACAAATAAACACAAACACACTCTCTGGGTTCTGTGAGGACTAGGACGTCGAGATCTTTTCTGCACTTTACAAGGAAAATTCGTTCTGTCTTTTCATCTACCTCCCTCCCTTTTATCTTATTTGCTCGTCCATCTCTTATTTTGTCTCCTCCCTTTTCGTTACATAACAGCTTGGCTCTGTCCTTTCTTAACCTCTCTCTACCTGTCATCCAAACTTTTGCATATCCCATATCTGCCGTCACAACTCTCACTAACATCTCTCACACCCCTCTTCTTCCTCCCTTTTTTCTTTCCTTTGAGCATCTCTTTACCCATTCATCATGTCACAAAGCTTTTTCTATGCTGTCTTGGTTCTCTCCAGCTCTCTTTTACTTACCTGCACCTGTGCATTTAGGAGAAGCTTTTATCCAGAGTGCCTGCTTTGAGTATATACTTATAAATTTTGTAACTCTTTGAAAGTAGACTATATACAGGGGCAAGAAAATAATGTTAACTCTTTGGAATTCAGTTTTCTGCATTAATTGGTAATCTAATGTGATCAGATATTTATTGTAGTGATAGGTACAGACAAACACAATGTGCTTAAGCACACAAACAGTTCTGAACCAATGGAATTCAACCATTCAACACAGAATACTGGTGGAAAGAGTAAGTGAACCCTCAGATTTAATAAGTGGTCAAACCCCCTTTGGCAGCAATAACCTCAAACAAGTGTTTTACCTGCACATGTTCATGTTCAGGAGGAATTTTGCACCTTTCTTCCCACAGCACTGCTTCAGCTCGCCTCTCTTTGAGTTCATTCCACAGCATTTTTTCCTGGTTTAAGGTCTGGCCTCTGACTGCTCCACTTGTTGGATTAATTCTGTATCCGGGTTACTTTATTTACAGAGCTTCAGAACCATGCAGTAAATTTAGCATAAAACCAAAACAATGCACTAATCCAGTATAATATAAAAGATGTTGATTAGTAGCACTCAAAATTAAGACTCCTTGATGTCAACATTCATTAGTGTGAAGCACACTCACAGTATGAGTAATCACTCACATTATAATTCCTCTCACATATATTCACACACTGCAATTCTCCTTCAAGGGCCACTGTTACATCAATAAATGTCTCTCAGTGATCTGCTGATAATGATGGAAGGAGAAAATTTCCATAGTAACATATTGACCTTTGACCTCCACAGGGGGTTGTGAACTCTCAACTTATTTTCTTTGCAAAACCATGACTGATGAATGTGAGGGAATGTTGCCAAATTGATCCTTTGTGGTGATTTGTATTCCAGCTGCAGGGTCACCAGCATATTTGATGCATGTACTGTTAGAGTGCTATCTGTGACCTTTGACCTCCTCACCCTTGGCTGCTCAAACAATCTGCAATAAAGGATTTAAAGCTTTTGCTGTTTCATCATTCCCAGAAGGTTCATTGGACCAAATGACTCAGCAATTCTTTTTATTGCCATTTTATGAAATTGTTGATTCCAGATGGATTTCAACCTATGTTTTTTTAATTCTGTTTTTTTGTTTTTTCATTTGTTTATTCTAATAGAGGAGTATTGGTCTTTATATGTTTTTTGTTGTAAGGTTTCAGATGAACTAATTCTGTGACAACCCTCTGTGGGAAGGCCTTTATCTGCAGGAGCCTAGTGGGTAGAGTCAGGTAATCAGGGAGATTCAGCTCACCTGGTCAGTCTCCCTCTGTCTTCAGGCTTCCATCCTGTTTGGGTTTGTTGTACTTTGTCCTTACACTACTTCCCCTAAACTTATTTTTAGTTACACCCCTCCTTCTTAAATCCTTTTAATAAATAGTCTGGTGCACAAGATTTGATAAAGCACGACACTAGTAACCTGGAACAGATTATGTATGTCTTGTTTTTCTTCTTTACATTGAACTTATAGGATTCTTGTGATCCCACAGTCTAGTGGCGAGTGGAGAGAGCATAGCGGTGATGTGAGCAGTTGTCTTGATCCTCGAGGTTGGTTGTAATGATACCTGCATGCTGCTGTGCTCTTAATGGGAGTGCCCTGTCTGCTCTGGAAAACACTGTCAGATCAACACCACGTAGAGTGCTTGTGACACATGGGCTGAAAAATGAGTTTCAACGTGCAGGTATCTCTGGACTTCAGGCCTCCTCTCCTGTTGCCTCTTTATCCTCAGAAATTCCACTTTCCACTGTTTGAAATATTAATAATCAATTCACAAGCATTTACATTTCACCCATTAATGAATGGCACATGATTAATACAGAAGATAAAGCAAAGCAGTAATTTAGCCCTTATCTTGTTTCATACTCACCAACATTCAGTGTTTGATATGGGTTATGGTGGGTTCAGTTGTCTTTGTAAGCTGGTCGTCTACACAGAAGGCGTGGTGTGAGCAGTACATTAGCAGACCAGCACGGAACCAGAAGCAAAGATAACAGATGAAACAGGGTGTTCACAGGCAGCAGAGGCAGCTCTCAGCTTTCCTCTGTGCTTTATTACACCGGGGTCTTCTTCATGATACCTTCATTCTATCACTGCAGCAGGAGGCTGACTCTGTGGGCAGGAAGCCTTTTCACAGCCACAGTGACACCACTATATAGTACCAAGGCCAGGTTTGCTCACTGTATCCTTATGACAGGATAGTCATAAGGCTTTTTACTTACCCCACGGTTACTGCTGTGCAGTTACAACTGCAATACTTACAAGCATTTCAGAGACTAAATCTATATTATGGCTCATATTGTAATTAATTTACCATAACAGTATGTTTTGCAGTAACAGGTATCATTAGGATTTTTGAAAATAATCAGATTTACAGAAGAAACAGCTTTGGTCATAACATTCTTTAAACAAACGATGCAATAAATAGTTTTTTTGTTTGTTTGTTTGTTTTTTACTTTAGCCACTTGTTGCAGCAACCAGCCAGAAAGATTGATCAAATCACACAAACAGCTGAGATAATTAGATATTTACAATTGCAATGCATTTGTAGGTCAAAATACATACATAAAAAGAAAAATGAACATGTCGTACAGTTGAAGAAAAACACAGCAAAACATAAAAACAAAAGAAATTAGAGGTAAGGAGATTTTTTTTTAAGTTTTTTAATTCACTTAAGTACAAAATGCTGGTGGTTATATTTGCTCTCGCTGTCTGCGTACATGTCGGCTTCTGCAGAGCAAACATAGAAAGGTTGTACATGTAATTGTGCCAGCAACATCACATGACCCTGTTTGAGAGCGATAATGGGAAAGTCAAGTTGACGCCATGAGACAATTACAGCAATACAATTACACTGAAATCATTTCCAGGCAGAGAAGGAGCGTGGGGTCACTTATTCATCCAACCTCGACCATCATCATCAGACTGAAATTTAAACTGAAATTAAATACTTGTAGAGATTCAACTGATGCAAACCTAAGTCTGTTTCTATACAAACACTAAATTCAACTCTCATGTAATCACATACTCATATGTATTAGTAACTAATTAGTAACCATGCAATTAGCTCTAGAAATAGAAGCAGCTATGACTAATGAACAATAATTAGAGGCGGGGGGACAGGAGATAAAGTTAATGATTAAAGGCAAAGTGGGAGGAGGCAGAGAGACAGAGAGGAAGACAGACAGATACACTGAACTATTTAATTAATGCTTTGCTGGCTTCAATACAACCAGTATTTCATTATTTGTCTGTGTTATTGTAATATAACTGTTCTTTTATTAAACTTTATTTATCCAGGGAAATTTGAGTTTCTTATATTGCCATATTAACACAGTAGCTGAGAGCAGCAGGGCAATTAGCACAAAAACAACAACAACAAAGAACCTTTATTGTTTCTGTGAGAAAGTATAAATATAATATTCTGTATCCAACAATCTTTGTAACAAAACTGACAAACTGACAACCACGCTTAATTCACACAGTGATTGATCAGATGTGAGGAGGTGAGAAAGTTTGCAGGATTTGTTTGAACCTCTCTCTCTCTGTCTCCAGATCTCTCATGTGTAAAAATGGTGCAACATCATGAATAGCTTCAAGCTGATATTTTTTGAAAGGGTGTACACTCGTCGCCATTTGTACAATTTTAGCATCATGCCTTTCTTCTTCTGAGTGACAAACCAACCAGTAAAACAGAGAGGGCTGAAGGTCAGCTGCAGAAACCTCAGTCTGCCCTGAAGCACTGACACTTGTCCAACAGTGACCCTGTCTTTTTGCTCTCCTCAGTGAGAGCTGCAGAGGGGGAGAATGCCTGCTGACCTTTTCAAAATGACATTTATGTTACCTGGTGATTATATATTGTGTGATCACACGTGTGTGTGTAAGATAAAAAAGAGAAGGTCCTTCTCTGTCAATAATGTACCCAACCTCCCAAACCAAACCTATGCAGTTCACTAAAAAACACAAGAATGAAACATTTTATGTGTGTGCGTAAGTAACAGTTGTAGGCCTTTACATAATTAGTCTTTTCACTCTTTAGTATCACACCTCTCTAATGATATAGAATATATATCTACTGTTATAAAAAAGAAGTCGATTGTTTCCCTCAGGTTGGAAATGTGCCACTGCACCAGGAGGAGAACATTTTAACTTGCTGTGAGGGCGAGACAGAAAGTAAGATGGAACACGAGATTGGCAGGCAAAGTGCTGTTGTTGTAAAGCAGATGCTGAATGTGAAGCTCTCAATAAACCTGGCCATTCTCCATTTCTACCCTTATCTCTGGTCATAAGCTTTGAGTAATGACTGAAAGAGACTCAGACATCTCATAGTAGAACAAAGACAGTGAGGTGGTCCATACATCTGATTAGGAGTGCAATGTCCCTGTGGAGGTATACCAGCACCTTTAACTACAAGATGTTGAAGGAGACCTGTAACGTGCTGGAGGGATTATATATCATATTATCCATATGGTCTACAGTGCCTTGAGTTCCCCCAGGAAGCCTGAGGATGTGCCTAGGGATAAGACCCTTTGGCCTATCATGTAGCCTTCTGCCACCACAGCCTGGATCTGGATCCACACATGCCACACTAATTTTCATCTGCTGTTTACACACATCCCTTTGGGTTCATTCACTGAGCTGTGCACACTGAACATTTTCCACTCTTGTCAATTTCAGGGAGTTTATATTTGTCCCCTCTGACAAACCTCTATAAGAGTCCTTGAGAAAACCCTCAGTGAGTCCTCTTCAGTTATATTTCAGGACATTTCCCTTCTCTCACTGTTGCTACATCTGGTTGCTAGGTTGCATCTTGTAGTGCTGCTAATTCTGGTTTGAGCAGCATCCAGATGGACAAACTCACACAGACTCGCCTCAAGTGAGATGTAGGTTTAATTTCTGAACCACTGTTAAGCTTAAATAAAATAGAACTGATGCAAACATCAGTGAATTCACTTCCTCGAGTCTCATTGGTCAACTATCCTACATTTCCCACAATGCAACTCAATAGTATCTGTTCATTATACTCTCCCTGCATAGTAAATTCTTTTCTAAGACTGTGGAATGCTCCTTACAGAGCCACCAAGACATTATATGACTCTTCTTACAGCTTTAACACACTGCATAACATACTATATAACCTACATTTAGAATCAAAGCCACTTGAAACTTGTGCTGTAAACTTGATGTATAAAATTACCGGAGTGCTCCTTTAATACAGATAATATTATGCCATAAATATATAATCCTAAACAATGATTAAACTATACATCTCATAAATTACATCTTTTTCATCTTTTTTTGCACCAAGCAGTTTTTTTCTCACAGCTCTGATGTGCTTTGAATGTTAAATCAATATCTAATCAATACCTTATCACATTGAGTCAGGTGTGCAGGTGGTGGGATTTAACAGATTCCTGACAGCGACACTTCCATGGTGGTGGAGATAACAACCAGTGTGGTTATTATTAAATACAAAATAGTATTGATTCTTAATTCATTCAAGATTGTGTGTGTGTGTGTGTGTGTGTGTGTGTGTGTGTGTGTGTGTGTGTGTGTGTGTGTGGGCAAAAAAATGTGGTTTATGAAACATTTTTATGAACCAAAAGATAATGAAAACTTGTGTATTGGAGGCAAAGACAAAGATATCTACCCAAATTCCCTCCACCACCACATTACTGTTTTCTATTAAGTCTTGCTATTCAGGACTCCATCAAATCTAATGGCCACAGAATCTGGTAATGACCTCATATCGAAGCTTCATCCTCAGCAAAGCTACACAGCCAGCAGATGAGCAATTGTGGAATTTTCCCAAAACGCGTCAGTCCTCCATAAACGGCAGCGTCTGCGGTGGAAATGAACAGGACTTTTATGATTAAACCATAAAGCTCTCTCTGGTCTGCAGCTAGAATACAGATAAACAGACAGTTCATGTCTTTATTTGTCCAGGAAAGATTTGCAGGAACTGTTCTCACTCAGCCAGGAACCTCCCAGTATAGCCACAGTGTTCTGCTGTTTGTCACTGGAGCACAAGTCCATTAGCGCTGTCGAAATGGCCAAATGGTTTCCAAAACTTGCTGTTAATGAGGGAATGTGTTCAAAAGTAGAAAGTAAAATGTTTTTGTGTAGAACCTAGTGTGAAGAACCTGTTCTGATACACAACACTGGCCATTGGTAGTCTGTCTTTTTAGCACTTGGTTCCAAAATCTCCCATTGGTATTTAGTTGAGATTTTATATCAGTGAAGGCCACAGCGAATGATTCACATCATTATACTTACCAACCCAGATTACCAGGATTACCAGGACTTCACACAGTGAAAGACATTTTCTCATAAAAAATGTGTGATAACCTCATTTACATCGATATCAGTACCTTTTTTCATTTCTTAAAAATGGAGATTAATATTGATATTGATAAGATTTTTTTCAGTTGATGTTAAGGTGCAGTAGATTTATTGTGTTTTAGATATCTATAATAAAATACCATTACCGTTCAACATTTACCATTCAGCTTTCCATTGTTCAGACAGTGATGCAGTAGAGTAAGAGACGGTTCGAGTCTTGTTTCGTGTTTACTTTAAGAAACTAACTACCTGGATAATTGCGATTTCCCGTTGACCTCTGGGTAATCACGCGAGAAGTTAATCGGTTGGAGACAGAGAATGTCGAACGGAAGTGAGAGTAGTTACGGAGTCTAATGTTTATTGTGTTATTTTCGTTTAATGATTAACAGTAAACTGCTTGCTACTTAACTCTCTCAGACATGTGTGAGTTCGGGACTGTTTACAGCAGATTAAGTGTGATTTTTTCCACTTTGGAGCGAGCTAACAGGGTTAGCTGAACTGCCGCCATCTTGAGAGAGACGTCGGTCTCATCCTTCACCTGCACGGATGAGCTGCGACTGTGGTCGGTAGGGACTTCGGTTTACCCGGCGCTGAGGATGGTCTGCTGCGAGGCACCGAGGTCAGATCACAGAGAGGTACAGCTGTTTGGTTAAAACACATTAAGTTAACACAAAGGCTGAGACACTGAGTTTGTGTTGTGTCTCATCTTATGCTGAGTAATTGAATAAGATAGTTTATATATTTCTGAGGTAACATTATCACCCGGTTTATCCTGTTAGTCTCTCATTTGTTATTAGAGAGGGTGAGTCATGGATAGATTTATTATACAATAAGAGGTCTCATTCACCATTTTATTAAGTTTGGGGTTTAAAGGGGATTTGTGATTTATTAAGTCGCTACTGCATAACGTATCACAAACTGGTGAAGAAACGATTACAAATATCAGGTTCTTCCTGAGAGTGGCACAGGAGGAAAGGTCATGGGGTCATTAAATTTGTTGAAATAGTTCAGTTTTTTCTGGTGTTGGTTGGTTTTTAATTGATACTAAAGAACTTTGTGGCTGCTTTTGTCTCAAGAGTCAAATGATCAAATCAAGCTTTGTAAAACTTTGCAATCTGCCAACATATCTTGTTGACAGAGCTCTCATATTGCAATCTGCCCATTTGATATTTGTCACTGCACTAAAATAAAGGTCAGGAGAGTAACCAAAAATATTAGGATTAATTGCTGGGGACTATAAATACCCCAGAATATTTCCTGGCAGTTCAAAAGTGTAGAGATCAGGCACTGAGTGAAATTCTTACACAGACAGACCCGCTGAAATACGGGCCTCCCTGTCCTCAGGCTCTGTGGTGAAAATGAAATCCCCTGAGGAGCAGGCTTCACAGGACCAGCTGGGAAATGTTGAATGTGGAGAATGGATGAGTAACACCTCCTCCTCCTTCAACAGCTCCTCTTCACTGCCCTTTGATCGAAGCAGCTCAACTGCCAAATGCTCGAGTGGAGCAGCTCTGTGGCCAACAGTGGAGGGCTGTGTTTGGACCTGAGCAGTGTGCATGAAGCCTGACTAGTGTTAATATGAAGGAGGATGTTGAAAGGATTGTGTGTCCTCAGTTGGCACTGTTGACTTAAGGGATTTTGAATACAAAATAAAAACTATGTTTATCATGGTGGCAGTAGATTGATTCAATTCAGCAGAAAGTTCCTGGATGTGAATTTTAGCTCCGCTACTTCACCACAGTCACTGTCAATCTCTTGAAGTGGCCCAAGTGCCTAAAGCCTCACAATATTTCATTGATACCATAGAACAGTGATTCAACAGGGCCCACTTATCACCTGAGCCAAGGGCTCATGTGAAGTTTGATGGTTTTCAGGATGAATGGTCAGAGTGCAAAATGCAGGGTTCACATCCTGAGTACTGTTTGCAGTTAGGCTTTAACTGGTGTTATACTTATCCAAAGATGCACATCAAAGTTCTCTGCAATCCTATGCAGAGAAGGGTGTTATGGGTACGAAAAGGCAGCAGAGGCTTACAGAGAAGCTAACATACATACTTACTAAATCTCCCTGTTTTGTGTGTGGGTGTCAAGCGAGTTCTTTGGTTGATTCTGTCAGGATAAAGGTCCAAAATGGAGACAAAAGCAACACAACATGTATAAGAGACCCCTGTGTGCACTTGCCTACATGTAGCTCAAATGTTTGCTCATTATGTTGATAATTAGCCATCATTAGGCATCATTATGGCTATTGTGAATCAGTAGTTTTTAAACATAAATGATAGATAAAGTTTTTGACAGGGCTGCAGAAATACTGCACCAAGTTCAGGGTAATTAGGGAATGTGTAGCCTAAAATTACCTGATCAATCCAGGTTCCTCTTGACAGGGCATGCATCTTTAACATTCAACTTTTCTGTTTTTGCATGCAGATCAGATGTCCTGCCCATTCTTTTCCCAAAACCACAATTTAAATTCAGCAAACTAAGTTTTCCATTAGTGGGTCTGTGGAGTAGTGCAGCTTTAAAGTTAATGCAGCATCGTCCCTGATTGTACCTAATGCCTACTGTTTGGGCTTTCTGAGTTTGTCTCCAGACTCCCTTCATTGAATCTTAAAGAACAATTGGAGGTAATAAATAAAAGGCAGTGGGAGGACAGATCAATAAGTAACGTCTGGTGGTCCAATCCAAAGTCTTATCAAGGGCTACACTAAATGCACACACAGACAGGTGAACCCAGGGAGCGTGTCTGAGCAAACACTGTCATGAATAAAATATTACTCAGTAGCCAGGAGATGGGAAGGCAGCTTCCAACAGTAAAATGATCGTTTCCAGGTTTCTTCTCATTTTCTTAAAGATTACACTTGAGATGAGAGCTCTGAGGGTCTGAATGGACAGGAACAAGGAGAGGATAAGAGATGGTTATGTTTTATGATTTTTTTAGAGAGAATTTTCCTTTTCCTCCCTAGATAACACTTGTAGGATCCTACTAGATGTATTTTTAAATTGATTCCTACTGTCAGTGCAGCAATTGCTTTTGGTTCATTTCAGACGGCCATGAAAGTCATCTGACAGAGATTTGAAAGTTGTTGAGATGAGTAATCCATCACAGTGAAGACTTCATCATCCTTTCAACCAATAACTGCCAAGAAGTAAAGTAACTTTTTACAGAAAAGTGAAGATGATGATGATGAAGATGATGAATAGAGTGGTGATAATAATAGTTTGAGAGACACTTTTTTATACAAGGTCCAACTTAGGTGTTCTCATTGCCTCCATCAGCAGATAAATTTGTTCAGTTATCATATCTGATTTGTAGTAAGTAGTTTAGAGAACTCAAATTACATAGAAGGTACTTAAGTGTTATTTTAAAAAAAATGATGGCTTTTAAGGCTGAATGACATTTCATTTAATTGGGGAATCCAACAGGGAACAGGAGGAGAAATAGGTGTCAGGGGGAAAGGTTGCATAGTAGATATAATTAGATTAAACTTTAACAGTGGAGTAAATGTCAGTTATGTAAACACGTCTTTGTATAGAGTTTGGTTGTGCTGTGTGTTGAGTCTGATGGGGGTAGCTGCACAGGGCATTCACGGGGCACAGGAAAGTGCAGAAGAGGAGTTTAGAGGAAGATAAATATAGGAAGTGGAAGAGGGAAACGACGGGTGAAGGAGTGAAATGCATTTGATGCTTCACTGAATGCTGTGATTTCATGGATGAAGGGATAAGGAAAAAAGTTGGATTGTAAAAGAGAAGAAGGAGAGGAGGGCGAGCAAGAGAACAGTTTCAGAAAGTGTCTGTTTCAAAAAAGCCAAAATGTTTTAATACCTGATATTTGAGGGCAATATTTTGTTTCTGAAAAAATGTGTAAATTTCATGTATCAATATACATCGTTCAGCCACAACATTAAAACTACTGACAGGTGAAGTGAAATGGCAAATGCACTCCCCGACAGCAGGGGCCTCCCCCAGCAGGACAGTGCTCCCACCACACCACAAAAACTGCTCAGAGATACGACAAAGAGCCCAAGGTGTTGACCTGGCCTCCAAATCTCCCAGATTCAAATCTTACACCAGAACAGGCCAGATGTTGGAGGGCCCACCCTGCACAGGACCAAAAGGATCTGCTGCCAATATCCCAATGCCAGACACCACAGGACACCCTCAAAGGTCCCATTTCCATGCCCTGACGGGTCAGAGTTGTTTTAGCGTCACAGGGGGGCCTACACAGTATTATGCAAGTGGTTTTAATGATGTGGCTGATTGGTGTAGATTTGAAACCGTAAATTTAATTTTAAATGTTTTAGTTTCCACTGTGTTTGATAAAATTAATGTGGTCATACTGACCCTGTTTTTACTGACATGAAAATAAACATACTGGTATATTAATTGGTCAATAAATAGGTCCTCTGCAAAATGTAGTAATTCAGTAGAAAGAAACAAAGTACAGCACAGTACAGTACAACAGCAGTGCTTGAATTCAAGGCTGCGTGTGTCCTTCACAGACACCACAATTATCTCTAAACCCATTCTGGATCCGTTAATGTAAGCTGAGGCCTGTGATGTGACCCTAACCTGTGAACAAATAGGCTTAGATGGCTGCTGGCATAGATAGACAAAAACTTGTGCAGTGCAGTAGTACTTCATTGTGTGCACAATGGCTGGGGAAATAAACACATTTTAAAAACACAGTGATATGTGCAGATGATTCTACTGGCAAAAGAAACCTCCCTGCTCAGACCAAAGAAGAAGTGAAATGAATATCATGAATATCCACCACAGATTTAATATCAGTGCCTTCATTCATGATTGTTGACATGTCTCGCCCAGGCCCAAAGTGCTGGACAGACAGAATAATGGGGAGACCATCTTTGATTACAACAGCTGAACATTTTAAATCACTAGTTACTGGGAAAAATAATTTTCCCTGTCTAGAGGAATAGGAGGAAAGTGTGGGCTGAATGAGATGTTTGGCAATTCCAAGCCTTTAATAGACCTTTGTTAGAGGAGGAGGGGATGATAATAACAGGGGATAAACGTTGGAGGACTGGGTGGTATTCAACATCCAGCCTCAGAAAGGATGCTATTAGAAGGAGTTGATAAGTGTAGGAGGAGGAAGAGGAGCAAGAGAGGGCAGGGACAGATAATGAAAATGATGAAGAAAAGGTTGTTTGGAAAGATACCAGGAGCTGAATGAAGGGGCTGGATGCTGTCTCGATGGACCAGAGGATTAATTTAATGGCTGTTTGGCAGAACAGGCAGGAGGGCTGGGTTGTGGGATCAGGGTCTGGCTGGTGAAATGTAGTGGATGAGACGGAGTCTGATGAGACATAGAGTTTCATATAAGGTGCTTCAGAGTGGATGGTAAATGATGTATAGATTAATGCTGCAGCTAAGGGACAGGAAGGCCTGGATGACAGTGAAACAAAATGGCAGGTGTGAATTTTGACCGTCTGTCCAGGGTGTCACCATTACACCAAGTTAAGGTGTAGAGATTTTCTTTTAGGGTGAGGATTAGCCCTCAAGGAAATTCATGTTAAGTCAGTACGATGTCCTCACAAGTGACTAAACTGTTGTGTGTTTACAGGAAAAGAGGTTAAAAAAATAGCTGATGTGAGTTTCCAGCTGTCTTCACAGCAGGTAAGTGAAGGAAACAGTAAACATGTTCCCCATTTCAATACTTAATTTGTGTAACCACTCAGAAAATACAGCAACAATGAAGACCTTTTAAATGTCTTAGTATGCGGCAGGAAATATAGAATGACCCAACAGCTTCGAAAAGAGGATAAAACAAATGTCATTTCTTAGGAATCTGTCAGACAGAATGAAAACAACAAATCTAAAAAATAACAGTTTACTGTACTATGTTGTTTTCTTCTTGAGAAAAACAGCTGATGTCACATTTTGAATAGATGTGTTTACAATCTGACATTTACACAGATTCAGAGCCGTTTTTAATGATAACGCAGCATTTGAAAATATGAGACATTAATATGTGACATTTGTGAAGTGTGTTTTTTTTTTGTTGCTTTTTTTGTTTTATCAGTTTTGTGTTAAAAATATTTAATTTTAATATTCTTATACAAACATGTATCCTTACAGTCATTAAACGTGAATTTGTAAATCACCATCTTTTTACTCCAATTTTATGTCTGTCTTTATGTATTTGTGTGGAGCAGCTACAAAGGTTTTAACCTAGACTGTAACCTTAACTTACAGCCATTGTCAGGTAAATAACGACAGTGACTGGGCAGCCTAGAGGAACTGTGGCTTCATTTGCTGTTGTGTAACTGAGTCAACTTAGAGACATTTATCAGTTAAAAAAAAAAACTGTCAAACACACTGGATTCAATGCTCCTGGTCTTGTGATTTTTGTTTTCTAAAATGTATAAATGAACTAAATTCAGTTTTGTTAATGGAAGACAGAGAGGTTGTGTTTATCCCTCTGAACACAGTTAGTCATCCTGCTGCCCTCACACCTTTTGTATTGCTCAGAAAATTCAACCCTGAAACTATTGCACCCAAAGATCACACACACATACTTAGACCTACACACAAAATGTGCAATCGTCTTTCAGTGCATGCCTTCAGCCGAAGCTGCCAGCTTACATCATCTGAGTCTTGTTTGTGTCCCCAGGCAGTGAAGTTGGTCAGCAGGCTTATTGTGCTGGAAGCCTGATGACACACAGACCTCCAGCCCAGCAGGGAGCTGCTTCATTGCACTCATTTATTTCTACTTTATAATATTACAGCAATGACTGCTTGCAGCACTGTTGTGGGGACGTGCAGGATGAATTAAGTGTATTAAGTGTAGCTCACCTCACACCAACAAACCCTGCAGTGTGGATTATGAGCCGTGTGTGCAGTGCTGTGCCACCAGTGAGATGGCTTTCCTTAAGGACAGGAGCAGCATCCAATCCACACTTTGGCCAGAATCACACAAAACCCTTTTAGTCATCTGCTTGTTTTACTTAAAACCATTCTACTGAGAGAAACTGTTTTATTCAGACAAAGTTCCCATTTAAACAGCACATAGTCGAGCACTGCGAGGACACCAGTTGTGACCAACTGCACTAATTTGACACTCTGTGTGCCTGTTTCAGCTTTACATGTCCTCAACGGTGCATCTTCAGTCCCTCTCAGGTTACATGGTGTCCCACAGGACTCATGTAGCATGAAGTGACATTCGTGTGTGGGTGAAACTTTACTTAAGAGGTGTGACAGGACACAGCAGTTAAATGTACTCCCAACACACTGTACAAGGAGGGACTGGTTGCATTACTGTTGTGGTTAATTAATATTTGCGTGACCGGTTAGTTCAGCAACAGCACAGATTGTTCCTATAGCAACCAGAGTCCAAGCACATCTGAGGTGTGTCTACACTGCATCAAAAGAAACGGCACTACACAATGAAATGTTGGACATTTTTGAGGAGAGTCATGGTTGACTTGATTAAAAGGCAGAGGGAAAAGAAAAATTCAGTCAGAATATCCTCTGAACAAAGGAGGTTTTTAATGCAGCCAGACTGGAATTTGTGCTCCTTGGACTTCAACATGTTTGTGTTGACAACAGACAGTAGGTCCTTAGTGAGCTCTTCAGATTCCATCACAGCCACTATGTTTTGAAAGTAAACTTCATTCTCCAGATCTGAAATAATACACGGCAAACACACTGGAGTTTTCTCATGCCTTATCCATTTTCCTCTCCTCTCCTCCTCTTCTTCCTCCTCCTGTGTCCTGAGGTGTTGAGTTATGAGGCTCCTGAGGATAAGGAGGACGTGTTTGCCAAAAGAGCCTGTCCTGCTTTTCTGACCTTCACCAACGCTGCCTACCTGGCTGGAGTTACCGTGGAGCTGCCCTGCCTCTGCAAACCACAGCAGGTACATGCAACATGACCAACTACACGAGAAACACTTTGAATATGATTTTTCGAATGAAATTCATGTCTGTCTATTCTCTATTCCCATGTTTATTCCACCCCCAATGTGTTTCTGTAAAAGTTTTAGTAAAGTCATAGCAGCTTTCAGTCTTTATTGTGTTAAATATATTTGTGATTTGCATAACTGTTTTATTATTTCATTTGCATGTATTTTACAGGATTATGACAAGGTTTCATGTATATTGTTTATTTCTTCAGTTGTGAAAAAGCAGTAGATATAACATCTTTTCTCTAATGAGGTGAAACATTAAAATTGTAAAACAAGTAAATAAATGTAGATAGATTTTGCAGCACCTTGGGCTAGAGCACTGATTTAGTATTTGCCCTTTTTTAATTTTCATTCGTAAGGGACCTTCCAGAGACATAAAGATTATGTGCTAGAAAACTATTAATCCTACTTGCTTTGTATAATACCAGCTGTGTAAATGCTGGAGTTATTATTGAGCTGCTCTGCTGCTGCAATCCACAGCCTCCACTTAGCTCAAGAAAGCAGGATTTGAAGAAGACAGAAATAAGTGAGTTAAATGGATCTGAGTGGCACAGGAGAGAAAAGAGAGAATGAGAGAATGTTTTGGGCATTTTTCTTCCAGAGCAGAATGAGAGACTTAAATCTCAGCAACTGCTAATGTCATTTAAGTCTCTGGTATTGATCTGCAGAACAACATTATCGACCACCAGCAGAAGTATTTTGGTCATTTTGTTCTCTCTGTGTTTCAGGTCCAAACAGTTGTGTGGTTCTTTAGGAAACATCTGGGCAGCTCAGAGGAGACCAGAGCCCTGACCGATCACCATGGCAACAAGCTGCTGGACACCAGTCGGGTCCCTCACAGCAGTGACCTGCGGAGTCGATTCTCCATCCGTCTCTTCAGTCTGTTGATCTTCAGAGCAGGGCCCGATGACTCTGGTATCTACATCTGTGGCTCTGTCCATAAAGACTTCTACTATGGTTACGACCTAGACATCCAGGAGGCACGCATGCTCAGCTTCACTCCCAGGTGACGAGAAAGACAGGTAGTCAATGTCTGTTGATGAATATGTTATTTTACTGATAACTGCAGTCAGTTTGCTGCTGTCCAGTTTCTGCAAACATTGTAGAAACTCCCTATAATCCCTGGAGACATGCTCAATATTTGATACTGTTTGCTGTTGCTGATGGATCAAATCTTACTTCCATCATCTTCTTTGTTGGTTGGTTGAGAGGATGAGATAACAGAGAGAACGTCAATTCTCATGAGCTTAACAACATTTCAATAGATTCTTAACAACTGATGTCTGCAAAACTGGCAGTGTAATAATGAGGATGTAACTGAGGGTGAATGTTATTTTTATTTTGGTAATGGCTAATCCACTGACAGTTACTTTGGCATTTCAGCAAAGGATGCAGAAAATTTTTTTATGATTGTATCAATACTACACCGCTGTGATACAGTTGGTTGTCAGTTTTGTGTACTCGTCTTAAGGTTCTACGTAAACCATTTTGAAAAGTACCAGTGGTGCTGCTGAATGAATGTTTTGTGATTTAGCTTTCAAATCAGTAGAAAATATTTTAAAGAAATAATCAAAAGGAAAAACAACTCTTGATCTGTTGATCTCCCTTGGGTCCATTGATTTGGTCGTTTTAGGCTCTCTCCAGAAAGACTGAGCAAGGAACTGAAAGAGAGAAAAGGAATCAGCTCTGCTCAGCCACAGTATCGGGTCTTTACCAGCTTCCGGCCGTGGTCGGTGTGCGATCGATGCGGAGTGCCAGGGGAGCAGGTCCGTGTGGGACTCTGCTACGTCCATTCTCACTTCCTCCATGTACGTTATAGACGGGCCAATCAAACAGTCGCTTCATGTGGATCAGGGGCGGTGCCCAGGGCTTTCATCCATCTGAAGCAAAACAGAGTTGGGGCCAAGTTGGAGGTCAAAAGCTGTCAGGTGACTTGCCCAGCTCAGGACCAGCCCCCCTCCAGACTCCTTGCTCTGATGGAATTTCTTGGGTACAGGTATGCATGTAGATGGGGATACTTACATCAAGTCAGGCAGCAGATAAACAGAAAGAGTCTGACACACAATAATAACATTTTTTAGAAAGGTTTGATACTATGTTCAACGAGTTTAGTGTGTCAGCAAATTAACATTTACTAATTAGCACTAAACACAAAGTGTATTGCAGGTATTTCGTCATAAACCAAAGGACTGGACAAACTTTACTGGACTGGACAAATTTTTGACCCTCTGCTGATGAGTGGTTGAGATATTTCAGTCAGATATTTTCAGACCAAAGTGGTAGAACAATAGACTGACTGATCGACATTGCCACCCCCAGGATAACACTGCTTGCCTGACTAAAAATGGTGTTGGCACCTTGGGAATATGACAATATGAATCATAATGTGATACTAAATGATTTTGTTTGAAAACTGGTGCATTAGAAAATCTAAAAATCCAAAATGGAAAGGGTTTATTCCCTGGACAAAATTCACATTCTTAGTAAGGGTAACGAGAGTCTGATCTTTAGATTTAAATATTTCTGGTGGGAATTTGGGCCTGATGGTAGCACTAGAGAAAAGGTCAGAGGTTCATCAAAAACACAGCGTTTCAAAATATGTCTGTATGCAATACTAAATATATCAACCAAATCTTGTTTTGACCATTTGTCAATATTTGTAAAAAAAAAAATTATGAGATATTTCCATGTTGCACTCACTCTGTCGTACTGTAGCACTAAAATACAAATGTAATACATCTCCCAAGTAATGAATCTGTGTTTCTCGGTAGTAGTTCTGCCTCACTGCCAGTGGGGGTACCTGTGTTCTACCTGAATCACCCAGCAGACCGTGTCCTGACTCTGGGTTGCCCTGGTGCGCGTCCTAACATGGCTGTGGCCTGGGACCGAGGATCTGAACCCATTTACCGATATGAATGCTCAGCAGGTAGTAACATCGGTGCCACGCCCCGCAGGCTGCTGATAGACACAGGACACCACCTGGTGTTCAAACCTGCAAAAAGTCAGGACTCAGGTACTAAACTACATGAGTCTGTCAATTGCCTTGAAAAAGATTTGTGTTTATCAATCTTTATTAATTATGCTGTTGCTGTTGGCCTCACTTACTCATGCCATGTTTGTTTGCCAAGATTTGTTGAAGTGAAACTACACCCCTCTGCCATAAAACAACGCTTGTGTTCATGTTTGAGAGACAACTCTCCTCTCCCAGTGTTCTAGAAGTTTTCAAGACTTGTAATTCGTCCTCTACCCACTAGTGGTCTCTGTTCAGTTTCCCGCCTTAGGCCATCATCTGACGCATTCACTTGGCTGCACAGTTGTCCCTCATCACTGCATAAGCTCCAGTGCCTAGCAGCCACCTTGCCCTCATGCTGTTTTAGATTGTCTTTGTTATGGCGTCTGTTCTGGTCTGAAATCCATTTCCTGTTTTGATTGCCCGTTGTCTCATGTCAACCTGTCTTTTCGTCATGAACCCACACTGTTACACACACCATGTACTAGCATCATTTCTTTAACCTTGTCCACAGGGGAGAGGGGCGGGTAATGTTTATTATAGCAATCTTCCATTATCCTTCCCTGGAAATAATATAAAATGGAGCCTTTATGTAGAAATAAATGTCTTTACACAAATTCTCCACAACTCTATGTGGTGATAACTAATATTTTTATGCCAGGGTTCTCTTTGCATGATAGGCTATTACTTTGCAAGCAACTGCCTCAAGTGAAAAAGATATCATGTCATATACATTTTTTGTAAATCTATGGTGTTCTCATATTTTTGGTATTTTTGTAATATCTTGAAAGAAGCCTGCAATAACTGACATGTAGTTGTATTCTTCTGTGTTGTTTAATTTGAGTGTCGTTTATATTTAGGTGTCTACTACTGCTGGCTGCAGGGTCGCCAGGCTGCAGAGATACGTCTACTCGTCTACATCCATTTGGGGCGGGGTCAGTCAGTGACATCACATCCTGACTTCCCAGCAGCTGTCAGCACTGTGTTAGAATCATTTGCTGGCATGGCGGCTTTGTTTTTCCTGGTGGTGTTGGGCAGAGCTTTTTTCAAAAATGTGACAGACACTGCAGAAACAGGTGTGGATTAAACTCTTAAATTCTTGTATTGTAGTTATTCTCAAACACTGATGATATTGATGATATTTGGTAATATGTACCAGAGTTGTACTGACAGTTACAAAGACATCATATTATTTAGTAGACAAAAACACGTCCTAATGCTAACATATATGACTTGCATATAACCCCCTCCCCTTTATCTTTGGGTCATGTCCAGGGTTTCCCATACATTCATTTATTTGTGGCAGCCTGCCACCCACAACATCAACATTGACTGCCACATATTGATTTTCTATTTCATCATTCATTGTTGTGCTGCTTCTCTGTCCTCTGCTCTGCTCTCTACCCTTGTTCCACACACAGAGCGATCAGCAGAGCAGAGAGGCTGCTGTGGACACAGTGAACCAGGTGAAGGGAAGATAACTCAAAGATTACTTGAATTGATGACAACTATACTTGTTACTCTATAATAACAAATAAAGGGCCAGTAAGAACTTCATCAGACCATTTGTTCAACAAGCTGTAGGAAAGTGCTCCATCAGCAGTACCTGCAGGCAGTGAATCAGTAGCAGCAGAAGGACAGAGGACAGGAGGAACAACTGAGATGTGATGAATGAGGGGCTGATGATTTTTCATCCATGCATTGATTTTGTTTTCTGGTGTGTAATGAGCGGTACAACCTCTTGGCACCTGCTGGCATCACTCTAGACTTCCTTCCATGACTTGAATCTAGAACAATTAGTGTTTGATGATTTTGATAAACAAAAGCATTTGGATCAGATCTGATGTTCAGAAAATTTTTAGATTGAAAGCATGTAAGCACATCAGAATCCGTGTTTAGTATGTATGTGGTTTCTGCAGTTTTTGACTCTGCTTTCATACACTGGAAAATGCTGTTTTTCTCCCCTTTAGTTTGTGTGTGGGGAAACACCCAGGTGTTCCCACCTGCAGACTCTACACCAGCATGTGAAGTGCTCTCAGGTGCGTAGCTTCTCCCACTAAGAGGCTCGAGAAAGAAATAGATCCAGTGAAACAAAAGAAGGAGCCAGTGTGAGAGAACAGAGAAGTAATGGCACTTAGATGAAAGAAAAATGAAAGATGGGTGTGTTAATGAATGTAGGTGAAGATGGATGAGCATGTCCATATCTGGCTCAGAAGACAAAGGAAAATGTACAATTTCCCCAATAATGTATGTATGTAAGTATTTTGTGAAGGTTCAGTTTTTATTCATGTTTAAATTGGCACAGAAATGTATTAGCCTTTTTAAAATGTCTATTTTTCTATATATCATATATTTTATAATGCCATTACCTTTTATTATCTTATACATTTCACTTCAACGTATGTATAAAAAGAAATACATGTGGAAAAAAGATTTTTTTCACACCTCAACAGACAACAGCCATGATGTGCTTGTAATGATAGTCACACCCGGTAGTTTGTAGCACCTGCAGGTGTACAAGTGTCTCTTGAAAATCTTGGTGCTGACGTTGAAGAGTGGCAGAGAGATGAACAGAATCTAGTGAGGGGATATCTGGGTTCTTGCTGTTAGACAGAGGAGTCATCAGATGCGTCCTCATTAAGGCATCTTTCCAACCCTGAGAGCCAGAGGGATGAACACACAGACACTTGTTCTTCACAGCTGTGGCTTCCTCTTCAGTCCCTCTCATCCCTCTGTTTTTCCTCTGCCACCTTCCCCTCTCCACCCCTCTGCCTCAGCAGCTCTCTATCGACCTCCAGCAAACAGACTTAAGGTTCACTGACAGACCACAATTCACAATAAAGCTCTGGGTGTTTTAATGGTCACTGTGCTGCTGTGATTCATCCAGGGAGGACCATCAAGCTTTGAGCTTTTTACACCAAATTCAAAGATCAATTTGCGGTAATAAATGGTCTTAAAATGTGTCTGAGTCAAAGACATGTTTCAGGCAATCAGTTATGAATGGGCAGTACTTTATGAGCAGTGTTACTGATGGTGTGTTTTCTTTCTTTTATTTTCTCTATCTTTTTTAAATTGCTGAAACTGCTTTGCGATGTTTTGCACCTTTTTTAGTTCATACAATGGACATCAGCCATAAATTAATAGGTAACTTCTTACTGCTGCAGTAACTTGAAACTCTGTGCTAGCAGTTGTGTTCTGGTATTGGGTATTTTTAAAACTGTTCCTTCATGTTGTTAGGCTATCAATGTGTTGCATCTGTTCTTGTCCCTCCACAGTATTATATAGAGTTGTGTTATGACATTGGACATTCAGTGATGTGTGATGAGCTTTGGCTGCATATGCTGCACATATATCACAGTGTTGCCTGACAAGTTCAAGATGGGTCACTGAATGCATTTCTGTTCGAACTAAGTAGAGATATTTTGGATTTTTGTACTGAATTTTTAAAGAACGTTATTGTTTTCCTTAACCACAATTTCGTTGTACTTAACTCTACAGTGACAATAAAGCCTATTCTAACCCCAAATTACAGAGGGTCCCTAAACGCCTCATGGGGAAGTTAGCGGCAGGCCTGCTCCGCACACATTGACGTCACTTGTTACTTCCCCTCTTGGCTAGCGGAGAGCGCGCGGTCGAAGTATGAGAGATGACAAAATGTTGTTTTAAGGAAGTAAAGTGAGACATTTCTAACAAGATGTTAGAAACACTGAGGCCTAAGAAGAGCTGTATTAGCGCTGCTAACTTTTAAAGTTACTTTGGAAGTTACAGGAAGAGAAGTTGTCAGAGAAACGCCGACGGGCGTTTCCTCAATTAAGTGGCTCTTCCTGGTGAGTTAGCTTCTCAGCGTTGTAGCTGTTTTTTTTGGTTTTTGTTTGTTTGTTTTTTTTTTTTATAGAGTTTCATTCTGTTCAAAGTTAAACTCAGTGCTTTTTTACATTGCATGTAACGTGTGTTGTTCGTATGTTAAAGCTACTCATTATGGTGTTTTTGTGTTATATGAGGTGTATTTATTATTTGTAAAGAGGCAGCGGCTCCCTGACGTATAATGGCGGACTCTAGTTGCTAGGCTGTGATTGGCCAGTCTGCGTTCGAGGGGCGGAACTTAGCGGAAACTTAACGTCTGTGTAAAGCAAATTCAGAGGTTATTCGTGTCAAACGTGTAAAGTCTATAAACTTTGTATCACGGCACTGTGGAGTTAAACCGTTTCACAGTTTTTCGTCAGTTTCATTCTCAGGATTTTATGGGCGGGTCTGAAACGGTGGCTCGACTGGAGCCGCCACTCAGCATAACCCCGCCCCTAAGACTGTGACCGTTATAAATAGCAGCGTTAACATCAGCTCCCCTGCTGCTGGGCTGTAAGCTTTTCTAAGTTTTGTCAGCTAACGATATTGTTGTCACACAAATTCATCTTCCCTGGATGCGGCACAGCCTGGTCATTGCCTTACTTAAATTTTCAAAGGCATTAAGATGAGGTGGATTAAGTGACGTTTCACCCTGGTTAGTTTTGTAAAATTTCAACGGCGACAACGGGAATTGACCGGTAATCTGCTGGCTGCCAGTATCTGTTTTCCAAGTTATGGTACTAACCGGGTGCTAGCAGGATACTAACAGGGTGCTAACGGTCACTGTGCTGCACTGTTAGAGTGGGCGTGGTTTCAGCGCCTGCAGCGGACACGCCCCCAGCGTCTCAGAGAGCTGCTTATTTTATCATGGTTTTGAAACCTAATTTGATATATTTGCCAATATTTTTTAAGCATTCAAATTTAGCAAGGTGGTTAATAGAATATTTCTCTGTGGTGTGACTTACTCAGAGCGCATTAATATTACTACAGTTGTTATCTAGCAGATATTAGTTTTACTGTGAATCTTGCATAAAAAAAGTGAGAAAAGAGACTTTATGTTGAAGATATTTAATTAACAAAGAAACAAATTTTGCACAATTTTTTTTTTTTTTTTTTTTTTTTTTTTTTGAGTAGATTTTTTCTGTCCACAGTGGCGCTGCCTCACCTGGTTGGATTTCCACTGCTGCATGTGAATGTCCTCCTCTCATCCGGACACTGACATCCTGGTATTGTGCCATTCAAAGGAGGGAGGTAGGAACCAATTCCAGGAAACTTAATTAATGAGGATCCAATATTTTATTTGAATTCCTTATGAGAGCTCAGATATTTTTGGTAATGAAAATGTTTATCTCTGTAGTCCTTTCTATAATGTCGTCAAACACTTTTAGTTCTCATAACAGGGAGTTGCTTGTTTGTGTTATTGTGTGGTACTTGTAAAGGATCTGAATATTTCTTCCTCTACATGAAAGTCAGACACTTGTAATAACAACCTGAGCTGGTCAGTTGCAAAAACAAGCACTTAGTGCTTTGACAGGAACAAATGTCCAGTTGAATTACATTGCAGCACCACTGGGTACAAAACCTAAAAAACATTAAAAGAACAATTTATGCCATCTGTGGTTCAAATGTAAATCTAAACTCATAAACTGTAAATGATGATTTAGCCTATAGCAACAAAAAAAACTACAAGCCTGACTTATACTGTGCATAATTCTATTAAATATAGTTCCTCTAAGAGACAGAATTCAGTTCAATTTGATTATTTTCCCGTTACAGAACAGTTAGTAATCACTTATAATTACATTTACTGTAACACTGGGAATCCAGGCACAGAATTTACCCAGAAAGCTCTAATCTGATTTGATTTTTATCTCGTCCTACATGTGAATGGGCCTTTTTGAGAGTGTGGATTGATACCGTTGTAAGATGTCTCTTCCTCTGTTGCTCTTATTTTTATTCTTTAAATTTCACACTGGTTCTCCTCTCGCATTTGATTCTGTCCCTATTCTCACTTCTTTCTGCCCATCAACACTGGTTTTCACTGCAGCCTTACAATCAATAAGGAACCATTTTACAACAGGCTTGAAAGAGAAACACAGTTAACTGGCTGTGAGGAGAGAATGCCAGTAGGCCTCAAGGAGCAGATGTAAGAATCACTTTGCTCAAGGTGTGGTGTTTGTATCACAAAGCATGCCCAGAAGAAGAGTAATTAGAATCAAAAGTGTTAATCCTGAATATCTTCCATCTCCCCACCTGCTCTCTAAGGAGCTTAATCTATCACAGCAATATTCATGGCCCCCGAAGGCTCCTGATTTTTCCCAGGACCCCTCAAATCTCTCCTTATCACTCTAGCATCACATGGAGCAAAGCAGGCAAAAAGTAATAAACACACAGATAAAGGAAGGATTTTGAGATTCACGTGAAACCAGAGAGGACTGAGTTTCATTATGAAACAACTACAGGCAATACATCCACTATAATTTCGTCAGCAGGATAGGATAAGAGTCCCAACCACATTATTGACTTGTTGACTAACTGCTTCTTTTTTCATATATTAGCGTGTTGTGCGTGAAGGTGCATCTACTAGCTGGTTTTGTGGAAAGGTGTGTTTGCTCCAACACAAATGTGAAAACTAAATAAGAGGAGGTGAAACTTGTTTGTCCTGTTGAGAAAATAAAACACATTAAGTATTAAAAAGGCCTAGATTTAAAGACAGAAATCATTTTTTGAACATAAATGTCAAATCGAAACCTTTAAACCACATGGCTCCTCTAAACTTTTTCAACTTTTTATTCTTTTAAGAAATCTTGTGAAATGTCAGACTCTTGAACATTGCCTCCTGCTCTTCTTCTGATTCTTTTCAAGAACAACCAAGGCTTGAAGAAAACTACCATTGAACCCTTCGTCACATCCAATAGTTTTACTCCATCTGCACTTTTTCTGGCAGGCTGGACTTCTTAGCTTGGTAGATGATAAATGTATTTTTGACATGTACAAAAATCTATCAACCAGGGTGAGATATTTATGTATATATGTATACATAACATATTTACATATATTGGTATCAGTAGTTTACACTGATACAAGGATAGCCCCATTTTAAAGCATTCAATTGCCAAAAGCAGGGTTGCATTCATATTGGAGAGAAAGTAGCAGGATGGCTCTAGGCTGTGGTTAGTTTGTTTTTAAAAATTGTAAACACAAGGGTGCTGATGCAAATTTTTTATATCTGCATCGTCTAAAATAAGTCAAGTGCAATCTCTGTGGGTATTGGACTCAGCCAAGCCCATACCTTGTTGCTGATTTTGTTTTATGGGCAGAATCTTTAGATGCAGCCAATGAGTGAAGAGCATCCAGTTTGGTACAAGTTGTAGGCTTCATCAAGTTGCTGCCTCCATCGTGCCCTGAGGTGGTTTGCATATTAATGTGAACAGGCCAGGATGAGAGTCAACACCTCCATGCCGGAGGCCATGGCACTCTGCTGAAAAATGGTGGATTTCCTCCTTTGTGGAAGCTGCTGTAAATTTCTGGATCTTGTTCACTAGTGAGGGTGAAATTGGTGAGATCACCAGGGATATCACTGTTCTGGTGAAGAGGCAAAGTGAGGGAGATTTCTTTCACAGCATGCCTCAGCTCAGCCTCTGACATGCAAATTTGGAGTAAAAGTATTGGAGTAGCATTAAATATTTTCTGTATTACAGAAAGGTCACACTAATTGTTTGTGTGCACAGATGGAAATATAAAATGCCATATGCAGAAGCTGTTTTATATATATATACATATAAATCTATTCTTTCTACATGTCCTTGAGCATACCATGTAATTCAGTGCAAAGAAATATTACTGTTCATTTGTGTTGGAGGTGAATGCGGTCCTCTCCCTCAGGAGCACCACATTGCTGTGTTTGCCCCGTTAGCTAACTTTACTTCATAGTGAGCCGATTGTAGCTGGCAGACGGAGAATGGAGAGGAAGGTGAGGGAGAGAAATTTAGACCACACACCATAGCCATTAATCAACTTGTTAGTGCATCCAGGCCAGCAGTGTAGCATGCCGACTGTCTGCTGGAAGATAAATGAATGGAGACTAGTTTCTTAACCTTGTTTTGCCACAGGAATACAGACTGCATATTTAAGCCTTTCTGCTGCAGCACTACCTGCCCACTGCTGCACTAGATCAATGAAAAATAATTCCAGTTATTTCTCATTTGCTGCCATCTTGTTGATTGAAGTAATTGGCAAAAATGTGAGCACATTCATTGCAGCACTCTATGTACCTCTCAGTTAGCAGGGAGGTTTTCCAATTTGGCCTCAGGAAATAATTACAGAATACTCCCTGTGGACAGTTTGGGTGGAATGGGGGGAACTGTATAATTTATTTTTTTCCTACAACATTTATGTTCATCTTGTACTTGGATCTTTTTAACTTGTCCTCTTACCTATACAGTAACATCTGATGCCTTTATTGGCACGTCAATAGCGCCTTCAAAAACTGAGATGAAAGGTCTCTGAGATGGGAATGGAAGAGTACAGTATGCCAGGAATACAACCAGAATAGGGTCTTCAGATGGATCAACATCGACCGTGCAGTCCTTTTATGAGGATGTGCTGTTTTTGCCTAATAACTCTGACAGAGCTGCTTTATTAAGCCATTATCTGTTTTGTCTGAATGACCCAAGCCTTCTATTTTTTTTTAACGGAAGGCTGTGAATCTTTACAGCTATCACATTGAAATTTAAAGTATATGAATACAACGCTTGAATAGATAGGTAGACATCTAAGGTGAAAGAGAAAGTAATCTTTACAGCTGGTGTTTTTAAACTGAAACGACATAAAGACTAGACGTGATTATCAAAGCAAAGAAAAAACAAACAGTCATTATGTGGATCTCCTGTTGAGAAGATTTCCCCCTGTTGTGAGGAGGAGGAAACACACTTTTAAAGAGAACAATAAGTGCACTATCTTTATGCCTTTGTGCCTCTCTGGTTGATTCCCCTGGTGTTGTTTACAGAATGAACCACTATTTTCCACTTTTGCACGTGTACCTTGGCAATGCAAATGCTTGCAGCAATTCCTTTGACATAGGACTTAGGCATTAGATGATAATACGTATGACAAAATACTGCCTCCACTCCAATACTATGGGGGTAAATCTAATTTAGTTTGTGTCTCACAGATAACCCACAAAACACTCTGTTGACAATTTCTACAGGGAACGCTATATTTCTTGGTAAAAAGTTGTTTCAATTAAAAACTGGGTCTGTGCTGCATCCACAGTAACAGGAGATTGTTTTGGAAAGACACTCAACTGTTGAATATTAAAATCAAATGTATTTTCATGGCATACATGAGTGCTTTTCATAATTACAAAGAGTGGAAGGGGAAAAAAATCATATGATTTATGATCCTACAGCTCCCTCAGGGCGCTGAGTGAGAGAAAATCCCACAGCCCATTTGCGATGATGGTTCTTAATCTGCTCCGTATGTAATTTATATGAATGTGACCACAGCTTTCAGGCTCCATATTGATCATCAGTGTTCAGTTTTTCTCTCTCTGGATTTGCTGGCTAGCCTGTTACAAACTTACTGAATAATATACAGTACATTATGTCTGATGATGTCATTAAAACATACAGCCACACTATATGCAGTATATGTAAAAAGTTTACTTTATCTTAGACACCAGAGCTAAAACCACAGGTTTCTCAACTACAGTTTGGAGCCTTAGATCTGGAAAGATTACAAATGTTTTCATGGCTGTAAACACACACAAGCATGTTAAAAGCAGAATAGAAAAAGCAAGATTTAAGCCTCTCTTGACCACATGGCCTCATGTTGCTGTTTGGCCCTAGAGATTTCTTGCTTGCTTTGCCTTTAGGTTTAAAATCATTGTCTTAAGCCTCAGACACTCTTCAAACTGAGAGTCAGCACTGTAACCTTGCAGTCACAGTTCAATTTTAAATCCTATATGCTGGACTAAACTATGACAAATGTGTCACTGTCTATATCTTTATTCTTATTTGCACTGTATGTTCAGCAGACTGGAACAGAAACTACCACTTTGATATGTGACTCAGAAACCACCTGCAGTGTTGGAAAGCGGGCGAAACTTCACCTGCAGTGTTTCAACAAAAATGCCAAATTAGAGGTGTCAAAAACACATCAGTTTTAACAAAGATCAAATGATTTAGTTGGCTGCAAATGTGACTCATGTGGCAACCAGCAGTGGTCCATTAGCACCAGTCACATTCTGGTACACGTGTTCAGTTCTTTATCACCATCATTTCATGGTTATTTTCAGGTCAGGTACAAATTTTTGGAGCTGTCAAGATGTCCAGGACAAATGTTGTATGTTGTCTGCTGAGTGTAAGTGTGTACCTTTTACCAAGGTAACAGAGAAACATAAACAAACTAATGGTGTTGGTGATGTGTGTACAAACTCAGCATCCACTTTGTTCAGCTTGGCTCCTGACAGACCGGCGTAGATTAACGCCCTCTGTGTTTGTTCCTGAGGTGACAAGGAAGTGATGTAGGCTTCGGTACCTGCCAGAACATTCAGACAAGAAGACACAAACACACACACAACATAGATCACATGCAGTGCAAGGGTTTGCTGAGGCAGTACATAGCAGTAAATACTGCATGTCTCTCTCTGGTGTGTGTGTGTGTCTGTGTCTGTGTGTGTGTCTGTGTTTGTATGTGTATTTGCGTATGTGTCTGCGAACATAATGCAATAGAGAAGTATAGTTTGTGTATTTTTCTTATTAGAGTGATGTTCTCCATCATTTATTTGTTAGGTATTAGTTGTTAGCACTTTGTTTTATGCTCACTGCTGTAGCTGCTCACAATGCTTTTTTAAAGTAGGGAACTCAGTCAAATGTTTAACTACACTGTCTCTTACTAATTAAAAAGATTATTACAAAAGATGCTCTGTAGGTTTCACTGACTTTGTCAAAAACAGGATGCTTGTGGAATAAAGTAAATTTAAATTTATAGAAAGCAGGCATGTTATGACAGAATAGAGTTGTTTGAGACTGACCAACGTTTCTGGTTAGATAAAACACACAGGAGCAGATTTAATTGGCACCATCATGCTTCCCTGAAACATGATAATCAATTTCTGATGAGAAAATGACATTTTTGTTTATTTGCAACAACAGAGAGAGGCAGGGTGGGAAGGTGAAGCCTTGCAGACCAGACAGGTAATTGGATCCCTGCCTGACTTCATACTGAGAGCTGCAGATTGGAGATCTTACCAGCAGTTTGGATATTAGTTACACCACACTGTGGAAGATGGAGCACACTGGGATGAATGTCCGAAAATAGAAAAAGAAATACAAGTAGGTAATAAGCAGCATTTTACTGCACAGAACATAAAATGATCGCTTGGGGTGGGGTTGGAAGGGCTGAATGACTCCGTAATTATGTGCCCAGGGCCACTGAAGCATCCCAGCACTTGTCTGTGTCCTTACATTAACCAGGTTGCTTAAGCCTTATCATAACCCAATTATAGTTAATTTGTTGTATCCAAGATGCTTCCCCAACTTAAATTATACTTTTATTGCCAGGTGCAAATACTGTATTTCAGAAAAGCAAGAACTTTGAGAACAGTGCCATTCAGTGTAATCTGGCATTTTGCTTCACATTTTTATCTGGAGATATGTTCCTGTGACCAAGTCCTATTCATCAAGTGGGTCTAGACACAACAAACATTGACACCAACTGTATCAGAAAATGTTCACTGACAGTGTATTTCATTTGTTTTCTGTCAAAATCGCTGATGACGCTGTACAGTGTCCACTCGTAGCAAATAAAGCATCATTAAAGGCCCTGAGCACCAGTACAGTTGTTTTCACTTGAGGCTGATTAGACCCCTGGTCAACCTGAGGGTGGGAACTGATTGGTCGGGGGATTTGGGAGTCCCAAGAGTAGTGTAAAACACAAGTTTTCACAGTGCACACTGAGATTGGCAAGAAAAAAAGCTAAATAAATGTGCTCACCAGTGAAATAAGCAATATGTCCTACAATTATTAATCATGTTCTATATTCATACACGCCATGTAAAATAACATTAGTAAAACAGGCTTATAGAGTGGATTTAACTGTGATTTTTCTCATCCTCCCTCCAGCACTTGATAATGGAACACGGTTTGGCTACTACATTGGGAAATGGCTAATTTGTGTTCTGTCAGACACCTGTAGACACTCTCTCAGTGGGCATTGCCATTAGCCAGCAAACTGAGTCACTATAGCAAGTTGAGTCCTTCCTCTCAATCACTTTCTCTGACAGTTTGCATACTTTTCTGAGCCTAGTGCATCACCAACTGAAATCAAATGAATTACAGATATGAAATCCTTCACAACAAGTTGAGATAAGGTTAAGGGCTTTGTAAAAACAAACCAGAGCTGCAGCCATTTTCAGCTAATCGTATTTTAAATTACTGGGTTTTTTTCTTTGTTGCTTTGTAGCTATGTAATTGCATTTCCATATTTGTAGTGTATTGATGTTTTATGAGAATTAAGCTGTATATTTTAATTATAGTGTGTGTCTAAAAGCCCAACTAGGGACAAGAGCTGAAAATTAGCAATAGCTATAAACTGTGCAGCACATCAATTTGATGCTCAAAATTGGAACTGTAAATTACATCATCCCCATCAAATAAGAAATAAAATCTATGACAGCTGTAATTCTTGGCTGTTTGACAAACACGTTAGGAGAGCTATGAGCTCATTTTTAATTGTCATGAATTCATTTTCTCTGTGGCAGCAAAACATATTACAACAGCCTTCAGAAGTTCTGGCAGTTTAAACTGGACTAACAAAACATTTGCAATGTTAGGGCCAAAAGATGGAAGATAGATGTAATATTTATAGTCCTTAAACATAAGAAACCAAACCTAATTTCTTTGAAAGTCTTGTCTAATGTCTTCTAATAAGAAAAACCTTGATAAAAATGGAATTTCTAGTGCATAGGAATGATTCTATGGTCTAACTTTGGAGAGTTTTTTCCAGAGTGTTTTGCCAAAATAACAAATAAAGTAGCTTTTAAAGTACATAATGCTATGAAGCCCTGAAAATGATAATAGTTTTCAGACAAGTCAGCAATATAACTGCTTTCATTTTGATTTTTTATTCACCATAGTTGATAAATACATTAATTTCACAACTCTTTTATTTTATTCATTAATTAGATTTTTAGTCTTGGCACACATTTTATCATTTATCTATTTTGCCCTCTCAACATTTCCTTTTCAGATTTCCCTATGCATATATAACAAGATGAAAATTGATGAATGATGAATAATTGGTAAACAAAAAAGGAGCCATAACTCTGCTGTATGACGTGTTAACCCCTCTGAGATGCACATGTACCGAGGAGCTAAATAAATATATTTTCCTGCCAACCAGCTGGTGTTTAATAAACCCCTGAGACCTGCAGAGACACTGGGGGTCCTGGTCTTTCTGATCTCACTGGAATCAGAATGAATCTTTCATTCTTAAATGACCTTCAAGCTTATCTGAAGGAGCTTTCCATTAAAACCTCACCAGAGGTTTCACCCTTTCTGTTTCATTAATCCCAATATGGTTGTCAACATCTTTAATTTCCTGTCTGTCATTCACACTCCCTCCCTTCATTTAATCTTTTTCACCATCTCTTATCCATTTGCATTTCCTCTGTCTTATACCTTTGTTTTGACAATATTTTCTCTCCCTTCCTGTTATCCAAGTCATTTTTTTCACTTTTCTATTTGCAGTTCTTTCCTCTGCTTTTTATTTTCTTTCATTCTTTCACCACTGCCCCAGCTCTTTCATTCTTTCCTAATGTTTCAACCTTGCCCTCTTTTTTTTTTAATCCTTTATTACCTTTTCACACCTTTGTATCCTCGTGAAGTTGTTCTTTGCTGTTTGGAATTGGTTTTTCAAAATGCTCTATGCAAGGTGGTGTCTATCCTCAGCCAACGATCATTTGAAAAGGAAGACTTTTGACTCTGTAACACCACTGTACAACCATGAGTGAATTGTGTCATTCGTGTCAATTTTAGAAGCTTATTCTCACAGTTAAACTTTTATTCATATCATGTCAGTAATTTAAGCTACACTGATGCAATATAGAAAGAAATGCAGTGGATCCAAATATTATCTGTATTCTTTGATGCGTGGAATCAGGATGCAGCTCAGAAGAAGATCTTATAGTAATGGTAGCTCAGAGCACTTGCACATGGTCAGACACATTTTTACACAGTCTCAGTACAACTGTTAAGTATGTAGCTAAGTCTGAATGGCAGCACTTCAAGATACATTGGACTAAGAGGAGCTTTATAAATAAATTAAAGCTTGAACTGCTCATCTGTGTCATTTTACTGATCTGAAGTAGAAAAGACGATGAAATCAATAATGAACCCTCTCTAATGAGTCCATGATGGAAATCTATTCCATCATGCAACAATTACACGGCTAGAGAGAAAGTGTCTCATTACAATTCATTTTGATTAAACTCGGGGGTCAGTATTATCACTAATGGGGAATCTATAGTGACAGAACACAAAACAGTTTCACCTACGTAAGATAGAGATTTAGGTTTTATGAAATTTTCCCCTCTAAAATTGTAATAATTTAGTATAATGGAGATGTATAAATGCTTTTCTACTAGTTGTTGTATCAATTATTGCTGTGGAATTCTTGATTTAATAAAGTAGTTTCTCTATTGTTTTTTTTGTTTTTTTCAAAGCGAGATAATTAATTTCAGGTCGACAGAGTCCCTCACTCTTTTCTATGATTCATTCTGTTTGCATATTATTTTCTCTAATTTGCTGTCTTTTCTCAGGCAGTTCTCTCCCCACTGAACACTGCTGTGCTGCAGCGCTCCAGTCAGACAATAAAAACAAAAGGGAAGCGCAGCACAGCAGCAGTATGTAAAGGAGATAAATGACTGGAGGAGAAAGAAGCTTTGTCCTCTTTCCCTTGGTTACATCTGTTACACCGGGGAAAAGCACGACATTAGTCCAATTAAATATAAAACATATTTCCAGGCTTTTTGTTCTCCATTATTAGCTTTTACTTTTGATGTCTTCCGTAATACTCTCCTGTAGGCTTGAAGACATTTTAACAGGTTATAAATCTGTTCATCCAATCCATTTGCTCAATTTATTTTGTTTCTCTGTCACTGTATTTTCTCTCTACATCTTATTTAATCATTTTTAATCCATTTTTTCCTCAATCCTTTGCTGTCAGTTTATTTTCATCAGTGTCTGTCGTTGTCTTACTCCTTTCCGTGTCTCTCTGTTTCTTACCATCTCTTCATCTGTTTTCTGTCATTTTGTCTCCATCATGCTCTAATCTTTTTTCCTCCCTCTGCCTGCAGACAGTCATCTCATTCATTCTTCTTACTTGACTCAAAGTCCAGTTTATGAAAAGCGATCCATCATGCACGTCTCTCCTCTTTGGCCCTCCATCTGTTTTTCTCTGTTCTTTATTGTTGTTCCAGTCACCCGTGGGTGTCATCCCAGTGATATTTAGGTCATCCCGCTGGCATTTATTCCCTTCTCCTTCCTGACAATTTGCATCTAAATTAAACATTGTGTTCAGTGACAGAACACAAGTCAGTCATTGATTATGCTTCTGTTATTTGATGGAGTAATTGAACTGGCAGAGCAGAGAGTTAAGCCTGGCTCACACTAAAAGATTTTTAAAATCTTACCCGATTTAGAAAATGTAACAGACCAAACACATGATGACAAATAATGTCAGATTTCACTGTTTTGTTCTTGTAGTGTGTGATGTGCAACGAGAAGACCAACACAGGACACCACACACTAACAGATTCTGTTCATCGACAACCAGAGTCTTGACTTTTAAAACGTAAGTAAACATGGCGGACAACAATGTCTTGTTTTTTCACACCTTACACAACAAGAGAATTCGGTAAGATAATTGTTAGAACCAACTGATGATCGGGCCTTTGCTGACTTTAAGCAGTAGGGAGAATTCGGGCCGATAATTAGCCCCATTATGTTTTGGTGTGTGCCCTGCTTTCGAACATCTTCTGGCCACACGTCTACAAAATTTGCTTTAGATTTTTGTGATCTTTGCATGACAAACTTTAATTATCTTGGTCACCCTCTAACCTTTCCTCTAATCACATTTAGTGACCTTTCCAGCAGAGGATGCGACCCTGATGTTAATTTTACCTGTATGATTTTATTGCTGCACACAGTTTGAAAGTGTAAATCGTGTTATTTGTGCGCAGACTGATGAGAAAAGTGCAGATGCCTGATCAAACTGTAACTATGAAATTTCACTTTCAAGCTCTGAAGTTGTCTTAGAATAAATTACAATGGCTGTATACAAGGGGGGAAATAAGAGTTAGTGGTTAGTGTTTGTTTAAACTTAATACATAAGTAATACCATGACACTGCAATATTTAACACAGTGTAAGGAGGAAGTGTATACTGCTCACATCGCAACACACACAATGGATAGTGATTGGTTCAGTGTGTGTGTGTGTGTGTGTGTGTGTGTTTAAATATGGTCTACCGTTCAGTGTTGGGATATAAATGGGCCAATTTAACAGTGTATTGATTTGAGAAATTGACTGAAACATTGTAAAACATTGTTGAACACACCCATACACCCATCCACCCACACACACATTCACTCTTCATTTCCCCAGCCAATTATCCTGTGTAACTCCTGTTCTCTCTCTCACACACACAAATAAGACCGTGCTCATTTGTTTTCCATTGACTGACAGCACTAAAGGGTACAGGCTGTCCATAGATTTATTGAAACTGTTAAAGAACGGCTCAATTTTCACCTCAGATCTTTCATTACATACAGTTGCATTCATTCTGGAACTGAAATGGTTCTCTATTCCATGACATGAAATATCTATTTTCAGAAAATTTGTAGAAGCAAATAAAATCAAGAAAGGCTTTTTGATAAAAGCATGTTCTAAAAACTCACTGACTCAGACTGATTGTTGAGCCTTGGGGTCCTGCTGCTTAACACTGTGTATCTTGTTTGTTTAATCCATGCATAGGCCAAAATGCAAAAATACCAAATTGTGGTTTAGTGGCAAGTTACATGCTTCCAGCATCACTGCTAAGCTAAGGTAGTTCACTAAGAAAGTGAGTATATATACCACATATAATATCAAACTATTCACTTCAAAAATCGAAGTTCAAGTTCATCTGGTCTCAGGTTTTCTTCTGTGTTTACATTCAGATGGAATATCTATGGTCACTGCAGTCATTTCAAAATACAGGGGGCTACAGATTTAAAATGTTCTTATACTGGGGTGGTCATGACCTTTCAACCCCACAGCAATTATGTGCTTTCTTTGCCTTTCATGGAAACTGAAAGTGTTCACTGTGGACTCTTGAGTAACCAGAACAGTGGTTTTTGAAAGAGAGGTTGCTTTTGACTTTTTAAAATAATGTTTAAAGCTGTTAACAGTAGAAGTCCAGTCACCTCCACTGTATTGGTGTGTAGACAGAAAACCCAGAAACAGAAACACCATTGACAAATAAAGTAAAACTCTGCGTTTGTACTTGAGGTGAACTGAACCTGTAAAGAAAGTAAAGGCACAGAGCTGCATGACCCCAAGCTCAAGTACTGTTTTAAAGCAGTATTGTAAATTCACATCATAAATAAAGCAAAACTTACAGCATGTATTGATTTGGTAGACAGAAACGCCACAAGTCAAAACTGTACAGCAGAAAAATAAACCAAGAGTTTAGCTCCAGTGAACATCTGTTCTGTCCTGTATGACCTGGTCTGTTCAGCTTTGGATGTTTTCACCTTTTCTGCTCCAGTTTACTCAGCTCTCTGCCTGTTTGGACAAAATGGAAAATGATACGACAAAATGACCTCCAACAACCATCAAAAAGAGCAGTTAAGTGTCAGTTCGTGACTCTGCAGAGATTCTACCTTATGTTCACAAGCTGACAGGTTATCCTGACAGCTGTCGCTCTCTCATTCAAAATTCTCTCCCTCTCTCTGCCCTCTCATTTGCTTTCTTGCCATGTTTCTCTTCATCCTGTTCTTCCCTCCTTCTGCCTCTTTGTCTGTCTTCCCATGTATGTCTCTCTGCCCTTATCTTCTTCTGTCAGTCTCAGTGCTCTTTAGTATTCCCCTCAGTCACATCTGTCAACTCATACTCAATCACACACACACACACACACACACACATACAGGCACATACACAGGCTGCAAGTTCCAGTGGTAATGAGTTATCCTCTCTAACATAGGCTACAAATTAGACGAACAAATAGACACAGGCATGTAGCTGCATACCTACATACATGCACACACACACACACAGACACACACACACGGAGTCTCATGTCCTTGGTTCCACAGTTTAATGTGCAGGAGGACACATGTTACAGCTGTGTCGGTCCAATGTCACGGTCACATTACATTAAGGAGAAGTATGTGCGTATGTGGCGTCAGGGTCAGTTATACCAAGGACAGCCAGATGCTGCGTCTCATTTCAGACTCTGTCTGTCTGGATGTGACCTTCAGAACGTGAGGTTACGAGCTTGTATGTGAAACAGTCATATTGATAGTAAATGTTCTCGAAAACACATGTCATTACTGTTTTAACATGGCAGCCCAATAATTCTGCCAATACACAGCCAATTTAGGCTAAATGAAAAAAAAAAAAATCAAGAAATTAAAGGATAACTGCTGTTTTTGAACCTGAGCCTTGTTTTCCCTTGATAGGGGCAAAAAGCTTCAGAATAGTGGGCACTTGTTTTTGCCACTGACAGGCTTGGATTGTTATTATACATGTGTGGACATTGCTATATATCACTACCAGACTCCACTAAATTTTATTAAATTTTACCAAACAGAATGCAGAGGTTGCTGGAATACCACTGCCTCAATCAGTTGGTTTGTATGTGTTATTAGACCTCTACAAAAAGTACAAAATCTCTCAAAACTACAAAATCACAAAACTAAATGTCTAACAAGTAAAATGTGATTTCAGTCAGACTTTTACTTTTGTCATAAAAGTAGCAATTTATAGCCAATTTCCAGCAAAGAAATAGGTTACTGTTCTATAGAACTGATCAGAAAAAAACCCAACTAACCTTTCACCAACCGTCTGCAGTTAATGAGCCAGCAGTGAAAAATGATGACCATTTTGTGCCTGTTGGTTTGCTGCTCCAGACTGAGCTATCAATCAGCAGAATTAACTGGATTTCTGTAACATAAAGATATAACATTAATATTTTATGTAGCATAATAGTATAAAGGATTACTCAGCAAGAGGAGGGGAAATAACGTAGGGAGGAGAGGAAGAACTGAGAGGTCAAGGAGGTTAAAGCTGGAGGATTGGAGGAGATAAGAGGGCAAGAAGGGGGAGGAGGTAAAGAAAGGAGAGGGGATGAGTATAATGGATTTGTATTATGAGGAGAAATAGAGAGGAAGTGAAAACAGAAGTGGAAGTGAGGGGTGGATGTGATACAGTACGGTAACAGTATAAAAGAAGGCCCGTATGAGACTGTCTCATCTACTGTGTGGGAGCCAGTCCCAGATGGTGCCCATACAAAAGCTCATGGATGTTGCTGTGTCCTGCGCTCTACTGAAGGAGGAGAAGTTAACCAGACATGCATTTTCCAAACCTACAACGGTTCTTAGAACTATGTTCTGGTCTAAGCACAGCCTCACGGCTGCTAGCATCTTATTTTTATACAGCACTACTATGCCAGGACATGTGTGTCAATTTTGCATCACTGAAATAAAGGAGAGGCAAATATTAACATTTCTTGAGAGGATAACATAAGAAGATGAGAGAAGTGAGAGGATTAATGAGAGGCATTAAGGACAGAGTGGGAGAAGGAGGAGAGGTGGCAGATAGATTGATATGCATTGAAAGTGGCATTATCAATCCAATCATCACCATGTCAGAGGACTCACTCTCACCCTCTCTCTCTCTGCGCCTTATCTCTCCCTCCTTTACCATCTCTCTTCATCAGCCCCACCTTTGTGACTCGGCCTCTGTCTTCTCCTCTGTCCCACATAGATTGATAATAACATGTTGAACTGACAGAGGAGAAGAAGGGCTGGGCACAGTGCCATTACTTTCTCGACCAATTAAAACAAATTCTCCGTAGCATGCTATAGGTCATACAGTCACAGTGTATGTAGATTTTTTTATAACCATACACACACACACAGGGTTTGTCATGCCATATCATTATCTTGTCACAAGTCTGAGTGTGAATAAGAAAGAGACTCCTGCTGAGTGTAAGAGGGAGACAGACTGACAGTGTTACAAGATGATGATGGTGTGATGAACATGTCCTGACAGACCGTTTCGCCCAGACTTGTGTCTTGTCACCAACCAGGCTGTCAGTTGTTGAGCTGCTCAACTGCTCAGGCTGCACTTACAACACACTCCTTGTTGTGGATTGGATTGAGGTAGTGTCAGAAACCTCAGCTTCTTCTCTCCTCCTGCTTTCAGACTTTGCATTAAGATCTTTGTAGATCAGCTTTTTTTTTTTTTTTTTTTTTTTTTTTTTTTGGAAAAAGCCAGAAGACACCCATTCCATCTTCCATTAAAGCAGGTCCTCCAACTTAAACAACAATCTATTGTTGTTATTGTCAACTTCTAAAATGACCCATGTTAACATTTTCTGCTCTGAGGCTGTTAGCAGCAGGACAACATCATTTGTTAGTGCTCTCCAAAACATATTACAAAAATTGGTGACGTTATTTTTCCATATTTTTGGGTATAAATGATTCATAGGGACAAAAATCTTTTGAATTGGTGCAATCCTGAGCAGGAATGGTGTACTCGTTCACCACAAACAGCTGCTGCAGTGTAATCAAATGTGTATGCCCACTAAAGTTCTGGTTTTTGCCACTGACATGCTCAGATTGTTTGTTGTTTGACAACGTTATCGATAGGATTCCTGCAAAGACTGGACACACTGGAGTTTGTTTGTGCTGATCTTTCATTTTAATAATTTGGTCCATCTCTGTAGGATTCCTGTTCATAATGCTGGGTCTTGTGTGGAGACAAAGAAGGATCATATGTATCAAATCGTCCTCTGAAACAGATTTTTGATTTGGGGTTACATAAAAGGTTGCCTTCACTATTTGTGAGTGAAAGTTTTCAAAGTTGAAAAACAGCTGTACTCTCACAAGTAGAATGATAAAAATAGCACAATAAATCAAACACCAATAATTACTTCAAAACACTAGTTGTCCCAAATCTGATGTGTGGGTGTTGATTTGATCTCAGCACTGAGACATGTTGCATTGAGACTTTGTCTAGACGTCCATTAAGTGCTCTCACTTTTGGCAGCCAACTGCACGGTCTGTCAATCTGAGCCCAGTTTGCCTCAGTAATTAACTTTCTCTTTCTCTCTCTCTCTTTGTCTCACCCTCATACACCCTCCCATCCTCCCTCTCTCTCTCTCTCTCTCTCTCTCTCTCTCTCGGTCTCCTGAGACAGAAACTGGAAGAGATAATGGACGATGGAGGATCACATCGATTCAGAGCTGAGACCTCATAATGAACGCACACATACACACACAAACACACAGTGTTATTTGGTCTGAGTGAGTCACGCTGATAGCACTTAGCATGGCTTTCCAAGTTAAGGCTGTTGTGAGTAATACATGTTTAGGTGTGACAGACACGAGAAGGAAAGCAGTCAGAATGAGATACAGAGGTCCTCTTTTACCCTGCACATTGTTAAGCATTTGAACACAGAATACCACATTATAACTATTTCTGTTAATTAGAAATGAACCTGTAACTGTATTTTTGGACTTGGGTCTAGGGACAAAAATCTTTGGAGCAGATGCAGTATTGAGCAAGAACAGTGAACCTGGCAACTGAAAACTGCTGCTGCAACGTAATCCAACTGTGTCAAAGTATGTTCACTGAAGTGCTAGTCTTTACCACTGGGAAAATAAGGCCCAGGTTCAAAAATACCAGAAATATTCTTTAACATTTCTCTCAGTTAAAATGATCATGAAATAAACAGTAAAAAGTGGGTTTAGCTACATCTTGCTGTGGTCAGAAGATTTTTGTAAATTCTGTGTTTTAGCTTAAAGGATTACATTCTCCTCCTCTTTGGGTTCAAGGAAATTTTATAACCCACTGGCTTGTAAAACCTGTCCAAGATCAAGTGGTCAAATTAATCGTTCATCGTCATCGCTCCGTAAACATGGCTTTTTTGTGGGCACCAGGAAGAACATTTCAGAGATGCTTTTCCCGTAACAGTGTTAGGATGTCTTCACTTTGATTAAAGCTTCCTTTTTCCTCTTAAATTAATACTCAGACATAAATTGGTTATTTGCACTTCTTAAACCAAAAATTTCCAAAATGTCAGCTTTTTAGAACCCGACCCGGAGACAGTGAATGTTTTTTGTTTTTTATCTATGCCGTCTTTATTGCCACCACTAATGAGGTAGCGATACGAGGCTGACATTTGTGAGAAATTAAAGTATTTTGGTGTATTGTGGCTAACATTATATTTTTTGCATAGGTTGGCGAAAGGTTAACACTATTTAAAAGGTTGACTATATAACTGCATATTCAGAATCATTTCCATACAACCCTGTGTTGTCCCAGTTAGTTAACTTGGAGCTGTCATTTGGATGTTGCGTGGTGCAGTCATTTCAACTTTCTTCATTCAGCCTAAGGATGAGGTTTTGTTCACGTCCAGTGCAACACTAATAAACTGTCTCTATGGGTGACTTTTGAGGAAGCTGCAGTGATGTGAGTGATGTGATGTGTCATTTTGTGCCACATCATAAGCTCCATTCAGACAAGATTAGTGTCTGTAGGGGAGGTCAGGTAATTTCATTTCTGCAGCAGTGATGTTAATCCCTGTCCGGATCGGCCGTGTCTGTTTTTCACCTTCAGTCCTCAAGACACTTCAGCTCCAAACACCTGCTGTGTGCTGATAAACTCAAAAACTGCTCCTGTTATAGTTGTTCCATCATGTCTTGATGATGGAAGGACACGCAGTCAGCTGGACACCAATACTGTATATACAGACATGTATATACTACTAATTTATTCTGCCATTTAAATTGTGATGGAAAACAAACTGCTCTCTGGATTGTTTTTATCTTAAGACCTGCATCCCTTCTAAGAAATATTTCATGTGTCATGCATATTCAAAAATGCAGGTTATCCGTACAGCTCTAGCCTGACACAACTAGAAGGGGCATAGGCAACCAGTTTAATAATCTCTTTCAGCACAAAAAGAACAAAAACGTTTGCTGTTTTAAGCTGAGTCTGAGGCCATGGTTCTCTATCCTAAGATGGTGGATTGCTCTCTCTGGGTTGGGGGTGGGTTGCTGCACGAGGCGAAGGAATTTAAATATCTCAGGGTCTTGTTCATGAGTAATGGTAAAATGGAGAGCAAGATGGACAGAGGATTGGTGTAGCATTAGCAGTGATGAAGATGTAGCTGAGCTGGTTGATCTATGTTCCAGCCCTCACCTATGGTCATTTGTGTAGTGACAAAACAATTGAGATTGTGGTTACAAGGGGTTTCAATCAGTTTCCTCTGTGGGGTATCTGTGCTCAGCTTTAGAAAATTCCTGTTGAGGTGGTTCCAGCATGTAAAATCTATTTGATATATTTGCATTATATTAAGCCTCTCTGTGCTGGTTTTGAATCCTGAATCCAGCCTGTGTCTGTTTGAGAAATGAAAGAAATGACCTAGCCAACTAGCACTGGTACCAAATGTTGATACCAGAATCTGTCAAAGAGTATATACAGTGTATTCATGCTCTATTTTTGATCTATAATTTACACCTAGCTTGCCAGGCTCTTACAAAGCATTGGTTGCACTCTTTATTTTTCCTTCCATACAGCTGATTTTAATTCCCACTCAGACGCCTATGCTGTGTGAATGAGATGAGACAGAAAAACTCTGTACATTTTTCTGTCTTTACATTAATTCAGACTGAGAATCAAAGAGTTTTAGTTCATATGGAGGGCACCAGTCTTTCATCTGCATGATCAAAAGACATCTTATGTAAACTTGCATTTACTGTATAACTAGTGTATGTGAGTGGACGTGCTTCTGTGCATCTACTGTACATGTCTGTACAGTGTGTGTGTGTATATACATACATGCTTAAGGGCTGTTTGTACAGTAAATGTGTTATGTCACAACTGTGCTGAAGTACAGTACAGTATTTTCCTGTGAATGACAATGCATGTGTATATTCTTTGAAAACATCTGTGCTGTTGTGTGAGGGGTTAGTCACTGTTGTGGTTCATTGTGAGGTAAATTTCATGTTTAAGGAAATTTTCTGTTTGGGGAGTTTGCTAAGATTTAGACAGATGACAGTTGTGAGTTAACATCATTTTAAATATATTTACTTGTACACGTGACATATCAGTAAAATGAAATACTTTAAGAAGTTTTAAATCTGTAGCTTCTAAGTTCAATCGTATGATGCTTTTGATCTTTTAAAAAGCGTTTATCAATTTTTGACCACTAGAGGGGAGCAGAGCTCCATAACAAGCTGGTAGACGAAGAGATAATATCATTTCATGAAGATTAAACATTAAACACAGAACAACATTTTTGACAAAGATCCGGTCTCCAGCAGCTAAGGAGCTTCCTTCCCAAGCTAATTGCTCAATTTGTCTGTCCGCTTTTTTGTGTTGCACACACGGTGCAGTGGGCTTATCGGCTTTTTTTGGCTGAAAATGGGTGTTTGTTGCTGTTGAAAACAAGGTTAACGAGCGCTGATGCTGAACCACAGAGTACATATGCCATAAAACCAAAGTATGAGCCATGTAAAAAGGGTAAAGGGTCAATGGAGCTACAGAGTTGGTGATAATCACCTGTGGGTTGGTCACCACAAGCTAGAAATCCCTTTCACATTACAGCAGGCATTTGATTCCATCTGTGATGTTAATATAAAATATTGATTACTGGAGCTTTAAGTGATGTTTTATTAAATATTTGACAGGAGATGAGAAAGCAAATGGTCAGAGGAAAGAGCTTCCTGGGATCTGATTGGATTCACAAGACTGCACTAGACTCTTAAGTTAGAGAATTAAGTCTTCTCCCATCGGGAACTCTCGGTCTGTCTGTGTTATTAGACTCTCTGGCTGCAGTATGAGTGTGTACGTGGCTGCTTCAAGTGTGCATAGCTCCCTGCAATCTACTTTTCACTTCACTTCAGTCTTTGTTCAAAACTCAACATGCCACTGGTTTATGCTGGTGTGCCACAGTAGAAAATGTAATTAACACAACAGAGACAACAGAAAGACACATTCATTAAGGTAAAAACACTACAGGAGAACAAATCTGCAGAAATTCTCTTTTTAGTGTTTTCTCTGCACTGAAGAGGTATACATGCATATCAAGATAAAGCTGCAAGTAAATGAGTGTGGGTGTGTGTGTTTGTGTTTCCTGTTTTGCAGCTCTGGGTGGAGGTTTCACTTCCTCCTCTCCAGCAACTTCAACCTGACAAAATCTGCAGGTCTGTATGTAGAAAACAAAATAGAAGAGAAGCTCTCTGTGCATTGTCGAGTTCAGTTTCTCTGCATTGAGCTGATGGTGGCAGAGACAGGATGACATTTGGCCTTAGCTATAAAAGTGTAAATTTGATATTTTTAGCATTTCTCGCTGCTAAGTCACCTTGACCTGAACGGTATCTGTAGAATATAAACATTCAGCGTAAAGTTATAAATAACACATCACTTTCACACTCAGTCATATCCCAACTCCATATTTAAGCCCTGCAAAGACAGTTCCATGCTGGAAAGGGTATTTCTCATTCATGTATTTTTAAACTGATAATAGGACAGCTTGACCAGCAGCATTACAGGGCAGTTAATTTAAGCAAATCCATTTGCAGATCTAGTGATGTGGCACAGGCAGACTGATACAATTTTGTTTTTATGAAGACTAATGTGATTAGAGGTGAATCATGCTGTTTCATGCCTGCTGTCATTGTCCAAAGCTTCATCTTTCTGCTTCGTCAAGTTTGCCTCACTTCATGTTCACAGTAAACACTGGGAACACTGAATACTTTCCTGCTAGATTTCCTTTCTGTTGCCCTGCTTTCAAGGCTTTTAAAAATGTTTTCATTATAACAGTTCCCTGGTAGTTTGTGTCTCCTTGTTTCCATACCTTTTGTCATCCTGCTGCAAAATCTACTGAATCATGTTGTTTTGTTGGTTAGTCAGATCTCAGGTTTTTTCTCAGTGACATCCGTTGAGACGTACATGTAATGAAGAGGGAAATTAACTTGACATCAAACTCAATGAAAAACACTCAGCTCTCTCTCAAAAAATGACTAGTCCTGTCCTCAGGCAAAGCAATTAAGGCTCTGATTCCTCCAGTGGAACTAATCAGTATAAGATTATGGTTGTATTGCCAGTGCTCAGGTGGTAATTCCTATTAATGTATCAGGGTGTTGTTGAGACAAAACAGCACAGGCTCAGTGGACTTTACTTGGATGATGGTTGTAAAAACAACACAAACTGCAGTCAGCTCAGGTTCTGTGAGGACAAATCAAATGTTTGGAGCAGAGGGAGCAAGTGCATCCCAAATGAAACAGTTAGGTCATTATGCGTTTGCAGAAAACAGACCATCTGCATATCCTCAGCAGCTTGGATATCAACAGCTTGATATGCAGCTTTAGTGCCCCCCTGTGGTGACAGAAAGCACCGCAAAGCACATGCAACAAGTGGCAGGTTTAGTGAATTTCAGCGTTGTGTTACAGCAAAGACACACACTCATGTTTGCATGGTTTTAAATCATTATATCATTTGAGCATATTTTACTCATATCAGCAATTGAGATATTGTTTACATTTGTTCATGAGTGTCATCCAGTTGTGTGCATTTTGCCCTGTGTTGTTGTATTAGTGAGATTTGTAATAAAGCAAGGCCTTTCCAGAGTGTTTTCATGCCACCTACACACACAGCAGCAGAAATGCTTTAGGCAGTGGAAATGCATTTGATAAGACTTCACACACAGATTTGTGCTGCTAGATATGATTCAGAATCGTATCACCGATCAAAGGTTAACCTCTGATAACAGATGGTGGTGGAGACTAAAGCCAGCTCTGATCTGTGCCAGCAGTGGTATTCCAACAGGGGGTGCTGGACCGACAAAACTGATGTTACCCCCAATACTCAAAGTCAAATGGTGGGTCACTCCTCTGATCACCAATGTTACAGGCAGCTGATTCCAAGGAGGTCAAAGGTTCACGGCTGCAGTGCTCTGATGGTGTTCCTGTGACCATAGGATGATTTAAGAGAGATATGCCTACAGAATGAGGCTACTTTTGTATGTTAATGTAAGTATAAGGTATTTCTACCTATGTAGATAATGCCCTTTAAGACTCAAGGAATAAAATTAATATTCAGAGGTTGAAATACAAATGTCTGCATCTATTCTTAAAAGATTTTATTCTTTAATCATTTCATAGCTTGAATGACTCTCTCTCTCTCTCTCTCTCTCTCTCTCTCTCCTTGGTGTATGGCGCCCCCTCCTGTTGCTGTTGGTCCATTCACATCATATGAAGCAGTCACTCGTCGTACAACATTATCTGCCTCCTTATCAAAACTCAGGTAAGTGTATAATTAAACTAAGAACATGGTGTTTTTATTGTTTTTAATAACAAAATATCAAAACAAAGAAATAATTTCGAGGCTTTAATCTCAGTGTTGGCTGGTAACTTTATGGATAAAGAGGTGAACAGTTTTTTGTGCTTACAGTGTTTGTAGATTCTTATGCTTTTGACTTTGTATTTCACAGTGATGACATAAAATTGAAACGTCTTGGTCCGTTAGCTGTCCCAGAGTTGCAGCATGTTCAATGGCAACATGAAAATACCAAGACCCCTGATAAATGAACCTATTGAGAAACCTTAGGAACTGAGCAGTGACAGATGGATACAGAGCTTCAGCCACCGTCAGATTACTCATCTGAAACATTCATGGCCATTATTATTATTATTATTATTATTATTCTAATATGCATCATATGCATTAACATTATCTTCTTACTAACTATATCGTCTTGCTTGTATAGATTTATAAAGAGAGCAGCTTCAGAATAAACAGTTGGACAATAAGAGTGGTGGTGGGTGCTGTAGTTAATACTACTGATTCTCAACATGTGTTTTTAGGACATGTGACCCTTGATATCCCTTGAAAGAAGGAACTATATCTCATGGATGAGGCCAGGTGTTGTTTCTCTCCCTCTTTCTGGGTATGTGTGTCTTTTTTTTCTTTCTTGGTTGGTTGATCAGACAGGAGTGTTGCAGAGACCTGTAAAATCATTATGTGCAATAGCCTCAAAACAAGTCTTCAGCAAGTGAAGGGAGGAGAAGTTAGAGGCCCAGTGACTTGAATGATCTAAGGTGCACATGCAAAGCAGCAGGATATTGTAGAAAACTTTTACTTGTGGTCACTTGACATCTCTACCTCATTTCATCAGTATCTCTCAATGCTCTGCATCTATAATAACTTATTTATACATTAAAATACTGTTATATCTGTTACAGTATATTGTCATTTCATAACAGCCCCTAGTCTGGTGTTGAATAAGTGTAAAAATTATATATGAATTGTGATGTGTTGTGGTCATGTTATGCATATGATCTAATGAACTATGAGCACATAAGACTTACTTACGTTTTTGCATTAAAACCTTCAGGAGTGGTACTGTTAGCATATTTATTATTGTATATAAATGACCGACATTGTATAAGTGAACAGCTGCATAGTATAACAATTGCTTTTCACACAGAGATCACACACCTGTAGGCCTGTATTTTTTTATATTTTTACGTTGGCTGGTTAAAAACACATAGAAAGTGATTTCAGTGTTCTTTGTAAAAAAAAAAATAAAAAATAAAAAATCAATTGCAAAAACAATACTAATCAATACTTACAAGAATATGAGAGTGCCTAAAAGTAGACAGTAAAGATAGTTTTATCGCGGTCTGGTATTTAAATAACTCTACATGGTGTTTTATTATGTGCAATAACATGTACAACAAATAAAAATTATTATATGCATAAAGTTTTATTATAGAGAACTCCGGGTCCCCTCCTGCCTGGATGGACGTGTGAATCCGCGCATGCGCTCTGCCGCCTCTGTCCGCCAGGGCGGTGATCTGTCTCCCTCTCTCTCACACACACTCTTTCTGTCTGTCTCTCTATCACTCTCTCTCTCCCTGGGAAAAACCCGAGCAGGAGGAAAGCAGCAGAAGGGGGAGGAGGAGGACTCCTTCTTCTTCTTCTTCTTCTTCTTCTTCTTCTTCCGATACAGCGGCAGCGGCAGGATATTTAGAAAAAAAATAATTAAAAAATCCACGCACCAAACCCCCCGGTGCGGAGCGGTAGAGGAAGAAAAAAAAACACACGGATGTGCCTCCGAAAGCGCAGCGGATACCGCCCTCCGGACCTTATTAATGCCAAGATTGTGAGTATCTGATCGGCTGCAGAAACGAGCCTGAACACGGGGAGGGGAGGGGAGCTGGTTTCAGTTTAATTTCCCCTTCCCTGGTCTCCAGTCAGCGGCGGGGCTTTTCCTCGCTCCGCGGTGTTGAGGAAAAGGTCGGTCTCCGTGATTCCTTCCCTTCCCTCCCCTCCCCTCCCTCTTCCCCCCCTCCTTCCCTTTCCTACTTCCCTCTCTTACCTCCTTGATTCCTTCTCGAGAACGGGCAGCAGGCAGGCAGACATCGGTGGAAAGAGGAGCCGAAGGAGTCGAGCGCACAGTCGTCCGCCTTTCGGTCTTCTTCCGTTTCTTTTGAACGGTTTTCTTGAGGACACTGACAGCAGCGGAGGTGTTTCAGACCCGTGCTCCGTCTTAAGCTGTTAATTTTTTCTGTAACGTGAATCAGGACGCACAAAACACACAAACAACTCACTGGTAGAAACTGAGGAAGCACAGAGCTTGGTTTCTTACTTTACTTTGTTTTCTCTCTTTGTATATTTCTTTTTCTGTTGTTGTGTAAGAAGTCCGTGAGTTTGGAGGAAAGGACAGTAAACTGACTGTTGATAACCATGAAGCATTCAGAGGCATGTTTTACAGAGGAGAGCTGGTTCAGTTGTTACATAGGTCACTTGTAAAGGCCCAGGTCAAACTGGGATGAATGACAGTCTTTAGCAAAGTTCATTCATTTGAATGGAATCTTTGTCTTAAGATTTTTGTTTGTGGTGGTGGCCACTAAGTCTGCTGTTCTTGTTTCTTTTACCATTTCAATTTACTTTGATTGCCCGACCTCAGTTTTTCTCTGTCAACCAATAGCAAATACCCTTTACTGTCTGAGGATAAAGTGGCAAGACAGGTTTGAAAAAGGAAGGATGTTATCTTCACTAGATTACTTTAGCTGTTCCTGTTTACGATTCTACAATTATTCTATTGCAAAGTGATATTTTGTTTGTAGTTGGCGAGTTTGTTCTCTGGCCTGCAATTGGTAGCACAAGAGGTAGCCTCTGATTTTGAGCGTTAGCCTCAGTGATGCCTCATCATTCTCCAGTCAATTACCAAATATCTCCAATCAACTGATTATCAATTGCCATTGAGTTATGTGACAAATTCACTGGCCTTGTGACATCTACTCCAAAACAAAAGTTTGAACCTTTAGTTAAAGTACTCTGGTCTTATTTTTGCCTTGCCCTCCAGTTAAAAAGCAAACATTGGGTATTGGTGATAGATTCTGTAATCTGAAATCTGTCCACCAGCATCTGTTCTTAGAATGTATGAATACCGTATTGATTCCTATGTTCCTCATTTTAGGGCACTGACAGGCTTTTTCTCTTCCGGTATCAATTGTAATACGTCAACTTGGGATTTCTTCTGTTAGTGAGTAACGATCTGATACCATTGCTCTCTTTCTCCCTGGTTTTTGAAATCTGTATACCTGACTATGTGGAACTCATTGGGATGATATATATATATATATATAAGGATTGCTATGGTGTTATTTGTTATTTGGGAGCCTGGCGCATTATTGAATGAAACAGAGTGTAGATCATAATTTACTGACACTGACCAAGAGAATGTAATGTGGATCAATCACATCTGACAGATTCTGATTCAGCTTATTGGATTGGTGAATCTGTACTAGGCTATGAAACCTGTGCTGGTTTACCGATGTTTAGCCTGTGATTTGTTTGTATTATGTGGTTGGATGAACGCATCAGCTAGAGGTGATAAATATATTGGCCTTTCTGCCCATTTTAAAGCACCACATTTAATGCATTTAGTATTAAAGGAGAACAGATTTAACAAAGTCAGTACTTTTGCGTATGAAAGTTCTTGTGGCTCCAGAGTGAGCTGTGCAGAGTTTATTAAAATGACTCCTGAGGAAACTTTGGCTGCAGCCGAGGACTACAAGGTTTGAAAAAGAAAAAGTGCTGGGTGTATGGAGTTGCCTGCTCCTCGCTTCTGCTTGAGGCTAGCAACTTAAGGCAATGTAAGTCATAAGTGTAATTAAGTTTTGTGTGTCCCCCTGCATCTGAGTTTGACTCCTGAAGTCTCTCAAGAAAATTACAATGAATGTTAATGTGATGTCACAAGTTTTGTTAACAGAAAAAGTGAAAATTAGCAGTGGTCGCTGCTGTGACATGTTCCACTTTGACACATTAAAGAGCGCCATCAGCTGATACTTGGAACAGTCAAGAAAAAAAATCACCAATGTCCCTTTGCTTTCCGACAGTGTCTCTGTGGTTTGTAAGTTTATAGTGACCTTGCTGTACTCAATGGTATGTTTATGTATAAACCGACACTATAAAGTTCCTGCATACTACACCTACAGCAGTCCAGTCAGTCTTATTGGTATACATTATAAGGTGTAACCTCTGGCACTTTTGAAGAGGAAGAGACACAACAAAAGCAGAAATGAATGTGTTGTTGTGTTAAAGTATACTCAGTTTGAGCTGAGATGGTATTATACAACTGATCCCTCCTTTTACCTCTCTCAGTCTCCTTATCCCTTCATTGTGTTGTAAATGCCTTTTCCTGAATCATACTGTACAGTTCTGGGTGAGGGTGTTGCACAGGAAGCCACTTTTGAAATCAGGTTTTGAAAGCACGGCTTTTTGCATATCTTCTCTCTTTGCAGTTTGGTGTGTCCGAGCATGTGGAACTGCTGGCTATCAAATGTCAACATCCATCTCCTTTTATCCTCATAAGTCCTTGTGTTTTGAGGTCCTTTCCTGTAGCTGGTTTGAGTTACATGCTCGGTTTAAAAAAAAAAAAAAAAAAACCTCTTGAAAGAGAAGTGAGATTTGTCTTTAGGCGTCCCTGTGAGGTTCATTGGTGTAAAAACTTTGTTCTCACGTGACTGAATAAACCGAGCTCACTGAGGAAAAGTTTGATTGAACAGCTTCAAACACATTCAGCGTGAAAACACCCTCAGAAATCACAGGCAGCCACATTCCTCCTCTAAAATCTGTCATTTATTTGGGGATTTTCACCCAAAGCAACAGTTGAATTCTGGGTCACCATGGAAACCAGGATAAACAGTATCAGCTCTCAGAAAATGAGGTCTGTGGCTAATTCCAGGGTCCCAACCCTAAGATTAAGAGACATACCTTATTTCAGATACTGACTTATACCCGATCAAGAGTCAAGAAGCTTTTTTTCTCCTTCTTCTTGTTGCCAGTTGGTACACACTTCCTCTTCCTGTGTCTTTCTTCATTGTGTCTGTTGCTTGCTTCCTCTTTTTTTTTCAAGTCGGTCATCACCTTTCTTTCCTGAGTCTCTCTCTCTCTCATTATTTCTGTCTCTCCATTTGTGTCTCTTATTCTTTGTCTGTCAATATTTACTTGTGATATGTGTTTTGTGTCGATGTATGTGGTTTCCTTTCACTCATTTGTGTGTGTCTTCATTATCTTCTTGTCCTGTGAGTGTATGTATTGCTGGTTTGATATTCAAGTCCATAAAAATCCACATCAAACCAACATTCCCATGTTGTAGTTGATGTCAGATTAAAAACCTAAGATCTTCCAAATGTTGAATGTTGAAAAACTGCCCTATTTTTAGTTTGACCACCACATATTTTTGGTTATCCAGTGGGATTTTGAAAGGATCCCATCAAGAGGTTGTAGTGTTTTCTCAGCCCATAGAGGACCCTGTCATTCTTCAAATAACATGAACTCACCAAAAAAAAAATCTCCAAAAGTGGAGTTAAAGTGTTATGCTGTTCCTGTGGCTGTAGACAAATCGAAAACATGCTTTGAAATCAAAGCAAGCAAGATCTTTTTTTGCTAAATATTGAGCTTCATCTAACCATTAGTTTCATTATTGATTTGTTTATTAATCATTTTTTCGATTAATCGTTTGGCTTACAAAATGTCAGAAAATAGTTAGAAGGCCAGCGTGATCACATTGTTTGATTTCTCCAACCAACACACCAAAACCTAAAGATGCAGATAATTTCAGTCAGTTAATCAATAAATCAGCAAATTGTTTAATTGCTAGTTAAATCATGTACAACAGAGAAGATCATTCTTTCTCCAAAAATCTTAAGATTAATTTTCTTTGCCCAGAAACAGTCATTTTTATGTCATGTGGTTACTGGTTGAAAATCTTCTTTGCCGACCTAAACAATCTGTGTTTTTGGATGAGAGTCACACTGATAGAGTCACATATTGATATTTCCAGAGTCAAACCAATTAATACATTAGTATAGCCAATATCACCAACTGAATCGGCATATCGTCAGCCTAAAAGTAACAAAAATCTCAAAACCTAAAAAACAATCAGTCACATGTCCATTCATGTTTTCATAATACCTGTCTGATCTGTGACACATCGACTAACAATCAGAAACGTTTCTGGTTCTGTTGCTTGTCGCACCTCTCTCTGTGCTCTTGTTTCCTGTCTTCTGTCTTCACTATCGACTCCCAACAAAGGCAAAAAAAAAAAAAAAAAAAAGTGACTAAACAATAATTTTTTAAAAAGTTCACCTCTACCAGGCAGTGCAAATGTAGCTCTTGGCATTGTCTTCACCTGACTGGATTTCTGGGTAATGAGGTCTTCAAAATTCCAATTTACCTTTACAGTGCAAGCATTTGAATCGAAATAGTGCAACGAAGGTATTAAAGCCCCCATGATAGTATAAATGTCCACAAGCCAAAATATAGCTTAAGTGAGCCCAGTAATACATTCCTTATTGAGATGTTACTCTAAATTTGCATAATTTGTAACAGTAACATTAAATCTCTGTTCATGAAGTATTGTTTGACAGCCATACTTGTCAGGTTGGAGTCCCTAAATTAGTCTTGTTTCCCCAGAATAACTTCTTAGCATCATTAGCTTTCCTTATGAAACTAATTGGCATGATGAGCAACAACCTTGCCACTAATCTCTGTCTCATGGTTTCAATGTGGAATTCAAGTTACTCACTTAAGGAGGATTTCAAAGTTAAATCCCTAGAGGTAGGCAGCTGCTGTTCAAAAACCTTACAACTCTGAGATTTTTAACTTGTATTTATTTAGAAAAGCTTTGCAAAGCAGACATGTTTTTCTGATCTAACATTCTTTTGTTTTTTAGCCCTGGGTTGGTCCTGTATTACATAACATCAGTCCAGTATTTGGTTGTGTTGTATCCCTGGTCTGGTCCAGTGTCCACCAGTGATTTAGCCCTGGTATGATCAAATATTCAAACCCTGGTTTGGTCCAGTATTCTCTGGTGATTTAGTCCTGGTCTGGTCCAACGTGGCCTGGTGCCAAGGGCCTGAATTGGTCCAGTATTGTATAATGTTTAGCCCTGTGTTGTATTTGGTTTGGTTTGGTGCAGTATTCACTGGTGTTTAAGCTCTGGGATGTTCCGTTATAAACTGGTATCAAAGTCTTGGATTGGTCCAGTATTGCATAATGTTTAGTCATCTTTTGGTCCAACAGTCTTTGGTGTTTATACCCTTGTTGGGTCCAATATTCACTGGTATTTTGCCCAGGTTTGGTCCAGTATTCACTGGTGTTTTAGCCAGGGATTGATCCAGTTTTTTCCTCCAGATACAATACCTCAGCTCAGTTTATCTGCCAGTATTAAGTACTGATCCGATACCAGTGTTCTCTTTTCCCCCACATCTGTGCATCTTGCTGTATGGACCTCACTGAGACTGCAGCCAACCACGAGTCAATGAATTTATGAATTTAACAGCGAAAACCGAATCTTATGACATTGAAAAGGAGTCTATATGTAATATGGACTGGTCACATCATTGCTGATATCCAATTTGCTTAATGAAGATTCATTTGATTTTCACAGTAGAGATAATTTGTTTAATGGAGTTTTCATGTGTGAAAGTTAACACACACATCATCCTAGGTGGGAAATAGCAACGACACACTATGGTGTACCAAGACTCTCTGTATCTCTTGATTAGATAATCTTGTTTGGATATTCTCCGAATGTTTGCATAAGAGAAATTCTGGATACAAACTCTGGTTCACTTTTTCTTTCACAGAATCTTTGGAAATTTCATGATTATCAGAATTTTAAAAATGTATGCTTTTCTCAGTGTGTTGAGTAACGGCTGGAGGATCCATCACTGATGGAGGCTCCTTAGGGTGAAGGATGGATGATTGGTGTACACACACTCACTATGGCCTTTTTTTCTCTCCTTGTGTATATGTGTGTGTATGTATGTGTGTCTGTGTGTGTGTGTGTTGCCTCTGTACACCCATGTACTTTCCCTTGGGATTTTTGGTGCATTTTGTGGGTGTTACATGCTGTGTTTGCTGTGTGTGCTTTTATGTGTGTATAAATTGTGTTGTTGATCCATGGCTGCATGGGATTTCACACATAAACATGTATGACTGTGTATGTTTTTGAGATGCATTTGTATTGTACCTGTGTGTTTCTGTGTGGCACATTTGTGTGACTGCATGTTTGCACTTTTATTTGTGCATTCCCCAATGTGTATGTGCGCGCGTGTGTGCGTGTGTGTGTGTGTGTGTGTGTATGTGTGTATTTATAAAGGAGAGGTCCGAGGCAGAAGGGGGGATGACATGCATGTGTCCGGCCTGCTAACATCGCTGACGACTCGTACACTAACCAACTGCCCGCCCTCACGACATGACGGACGTACTGGTAAACCAACTGCACCTCTTCCTTTCTCTGTCTCCCAAATGTTCCTTTTTTTGCTCTTTCTCTTTGTGTTCATCTCTTTATCTTTTTCTAAATGTCTTTGTTTCACTGTCTGGGAAATGTTTTTGTAACTACAAGACCTATCTGCTACCAAAGAAACACGGCCTAAGGAAATAATGGAAATAAGAATACGCTAATGAATTTGTGAACTTGAGTAACCATCTGAAGCACTATGGAGCAGTATGTACAGCCATCATGATACACATTCCTGTCACCGCTTTCACACTATTCTGCTGATTGACAGTTGGTGGCTATAATGTGCTAAGATATGTAGCCATGCACTAACAAGCCAAGAGCTAACCTGCTTCCAAGATGATGAGCCAGTGTGTTTTCGCATCTCAGAAAACATGGCAGTTCATTTTCAAGTGATTAAGTAAGTTTTCATTGATTTTTAATAACTAGGCAAGTCAAAATAGTTAATTGCTTGCCTAAAAAAACCTACAAAGTAGGCATCCTGGATAAAATGGGTAGAGCATGAACAGTTGTGATCCTATTTGGCTAAATGTGTAATTTGAATTGGAACAATAGTAGCTTAGCTTTCTTACCTCTAACTGATTTAGTTAATTATCTTAATCAAACCAATATGTATCAGCCAATATATCCTTATCATAGTTTCTCACATGTATCGATGGGGTTCTACTGTACTATACTTTTCATTCGAATGTCTCTCTCTCCTCTCCTCCTCTTGATCATTCTCCTAAATTAAACTGTCACTTAATTTCCACATGTCACTGCCACTGCTGACTATATATAACTGCTGTCAGCTCTTCTCTCCCTCCTATCAGCTTGTCATTTCTCTCTCTCTCCTCTGTCTCTCTGTCTTCTATCTTTTTTCTTTCATTCGCGCTCTCGTTTTCTTATCTTGTTCTTCCCCATTCTTCCCATTCCCCTCACCCTTTTTTTTCCTCTCGTATCTGCCTCTCACCCATTTCCCTCTTCAGATCTCCCTCTCTCTTTTTCTTTTCTTGTCTCTCTTTTTCTCTTCTTTACATTCCTTTCATCCTCCATTTGAATGTTTTCTTATGCAAAGTTGCTGTTAAGGGAACAACATACTGGCTATGAAGCAGAGTGCAGCAGTGTCTGGATTACGTACACTTTGGTCATATAGCCATTGCTCTATGGCAGCTTAGTAGTGGGAAGTTCTCTGAAATAAAACAAACACTAGGAAACTAGTCAGTGGAGGCAATGGTTAATGTTACATTTTCTCTTGATGTTAGCGGAGAGGCCATGTTTTTTCAGGTGACCCACGACTGCTATAATATTGTATAGGCAACCCTCTGCATACATGGATATCTCCCTCTGTGAAATGTGCTACTGCATAGTAGCACAGACCCTCACATGTGCACTTTGTGGTCATATGTGAAGTATACCAACATTATTTCCCATGGAAGTTGATTAGAGGAGGTGGTTACTGCTGCCCATTCCCATCTGAGTCCAGTTGGTCAAAACTAACCTCAACTCAATGCAGACTCAAGTTTCTTAGTGGGAGGAGTTATTTTGGGCAGACCTTGTTCTGGATATAAAAGTCTCATTCATTTTTCCCATAGAAAATATTAGGTGATTCATAGTTTTGGGGAAAAATAACCACAACTCTCAAGATGCATTTCAGCAAGAACTATCCAATCACAAAGCTTATAATTCTGTTGCATTAACCGCAGATGGTGGGGGGAGCTACAGATTACAATCACATCTTAAATTAATTGACTTTTTAATTTCTGGTCAGTTTTGATGTAAATTCCCAAGCGGTCCAATTTGTACCTCTGACTGGTCTTTTCTCCATAGTAACGTGCCTAAGGCTTGTAGTATTTATACTCATTTGTCATGTCAAAATGGCAAAGTTGAGATATTTAAAACTGACAGCCTTGACATAAACCTCTAGGGTTGTTACATTATCTAGGATTGTCTGTGTTTGTGTTTGGAGTAATATGAAGTATATTGTTTAAATAAAAAACTGAAATGGGTATACAGTGTGGGGAAAAAAACCCACTGGCCCCTTCCAATTCACAACTCTATTGGGTAAAACTTGTGTCCAACTGAGTGATGATCAAACTAACTGAGCCGCTACACATTTTTTCCTTCACACTTCAGCACCTAATTGTGACTTACTGGGCTGTTTGTCTCAACTTTTCCCAACTTTCCCAACAGGTTTCCTGTTTCCTGACGTTGTGACATGCTACTCTGATTAATGACTGCGAAATGTACAACGTATTACATCTCATCTAGCTATCAAATATCTGAGATTTGAGCTTAAAGAATTAGCCCAATAAATACGTGGCATTCACTGTGTGTTGCTGCTCATTCTCTCCAGAAGCTTAATAAGCTTAGTTTTATATTTCATAAAATTGTAATTTCATCTGACGTCATTGGAAGTGGTCTCATTTCAGGCAAGGAGTAGTACTCCCTTTTTTATATACAGTAGAAAACCCTGACCCATGCTGTAACAGCCTCCTTTTCTATGAGAGGGCTCTCCACAACATTTTGGAATGTGGCTGCAGAAAATTTACTCTCATCCAGCCAGAAGAGCATTAGTGAGGTTCAACACTGATGTTGGGTGATAAAGTTCACAGTCGGCTCACGTTGGAGTTGTTGGATGAGGTTGAGGTCAAGGCTTTGTGCAGGCAAGTCAAGTTCCTCCTCATCAAATTAGAAAAACCATTTCTTTATGGACCTGGCTTTGTACATGTGGGCAAAGTCATGTTGAAACAGGAAAGGGCCTTCCCCAAACTGCTGCCACAAAGCTTGACGCATGCTGCTGTCTCAAATCTCATTGTATGCCGCAGAATGAAGATTTCCCTTCTTTGGAACCAAGGAGCCCAAAGTAAAAAATCCAGACCCACAAAAGTATGTGGAAGTGTCCACATAATTTTGGCCATATTATGGCCATTCCTCTTCTGCAGTCAATCAGAAAAAAGCAAACTACTTTCAGCTGTCCTGCAAACAGCTGGCCTCTTTTTTTAACTGTCCTTCCCATCAAAGGACAAGGAGAAAGACATGGCCAAGTTGTTAAAAGATGTTCCCATCTGATGCATTGATGCCTGGAGCATTTGTGTAGCTTGAGGAGATACACAGTCAGACTTTCATGTTCGTATGAAAGAGAGAGAGACTTTGACAAGTCTAGACTGGACTCTGGTTGTGTCCAAGTTCAGAGAAAGAAGGAATGTAAATGCTGGTTTTTAGCAGCTTTTCCCTTTAAGCCATAATGGCATGAATAGGCCCATGCAGTCATGACGAGTAGGGTTGGGTTAGTGTGTGTGTATGTGGGCGTGTGTGTGTAGACACTAGGTCTGATTCATCAAGTTTCAGAAAGAAACGAAGAAGCCCTATGTGTCACAATACCTCTGACTCTGTTTCCTCCCTCTCTCTCCCCCTCTCTCTCTCTCTCTCTCCATCTTTTCCTGTTGCCTTGTTCTGCCTTTCGTCTCTTCCTCCTTCAGTGGAGTGAAGGTGCGTTGATTGATGGACTCATCGTAGCTATTAGCGAAAGAAGGACCCGTTTGTTCTTTCATTCAGTCATCTATCGTTGATCCACCATTGAATCGCCTCGTCTCTGGTGAGCTTTGCTGCTGCATAAAGGTTACTGTGCGGTTATTTCGTGCACTCCTAATAGTTGTGTCTTTGCTCATCAGAGAGCAAGGCAGTACCAGTGTTAGTGGTTAGACTTCCTTTCTGGCTGCCCATTCTTAGAAAAGTACTGTGGTTAAGAGTGTCTGTCAAACTGAACGTCGCTTCATTACTCAAATTTATGTGATTTAATTACCCCTCTGTGGGTTACTGAGGAAATTCTCTGTTGTCTCTCTGATGAAACTCTTTCAACACCCTGTCAGATAAACTTGAAAATGCATGGTCATCAAGCTTTAAACAAGACAGTTTTTCTCAGTTCCTGAAAAGTGGGGATATGCAGTTTTGCACGTTCTGGATGAGTGACAACAAATGACCTACATAGTTTACATGTTCCAAATCAAACGGTTTCAGATAGATTTCCTATTTTAATGAAGACAGAATTAGCACGTTTACTCTTGCAGTATGCACTGTGAGTACTACATTATCCAACATGAGAAAATCATTTTAAAAATAGGTTCAGCACACCGTGAAACTTAACAGGCATGTGATACAACTGCCAGCAGGGAGTTTTGGTATGTTCACTGATGCTCTACATCTGGGATTGAAGAGTTGGACTTGGCTACTGTGTAAATGCATGAAATGACCTAAGTCACGTTTTTGTTTTGTTGATTATTGTAAGGCTGCAGATAATTATTTTTCTCCAGATAAATATTTTCTCCATTTATAGATTAAATGTTTGGCCCACAAAAAATACCCATTACTGTTTTCTTAAGCCAAAAGCGACATCATCTGGTATCTTGATTTGTTCAACCAACAGTCCTAAACCCAAAGGTTGTGTGTTTAATATGACGTAGAACAAAGAACAGTAAAGGCTCATACTGGAGATTATTTAAACAATTAACCAGTTTTCAACATTTTTTAGATTAGTTCTTTGTCAATTCGTTAATTTGCAAAACTTCTTTAGTAAATTTAATGCTCATCAGTAGTCAACAACATTACAACAAGTGTCAGTGAAATTACTTGTACTGAAGTAAAATTATAGCAGTGGCTGATACCAATGGAAAATTGTTTGCTGTAATGTAAAGTTAGGGTAGTTTGTTGTCAACAGACTGCTGGTTCTGGCCTATGAGTGGGCTTTAAGTGTTGCTAGTGATGATTTTGTGTTGGAGATCTTGGTTGATGATGGAGAGCTGATGCTCTTGTCCAGTGATCCTGGCTGTTTTATTCACAAAAATGTAACCAAAGGGTAAGAAGAAAAATTTCACACTGAAGTCTAACTGCCAGAAATCAGCAGACAAGAACTCTGAAGTTAAATTAGTAGTGTCAGTTGTCTTAAGAGACCTGAAACAGTTGGAAATTATTAATCATACACTGACTGAAATAAAGAGAGAATGGTGGCATGAAGTTGGATGCTAAAAACATCTTTCTAAAGTAAAGCAGTCTGTGACTAATGTAAGAGGTGGTCATGAGGATGTGACAGTAATGGGGATCTAAGATGAGTGAACATTATAGCAGCAGGTGATGTTACTATCAGCTGCCACGGAGAATGATACTGGACAGAGACCTGCAGGATCCCTGAGGCAGCTGTTCGAGTGAGAGAATTTTCCTACTGAAATGTAGACGTTAGGTTTGTTTTTTGTTCCCTGTGTTTTGTCCGGTGTGACAGCTGTCAGCACAGGACTCTGACAGCGAGTCTGAATCACGTGTGAATTTTATCTGTACCTCAGATGAAACACAAATTCATTGAAATTACTCGAACCTGCCACTTTAGAATGAATCGATTCGTATGAATGGTTTTTGCAGCAGGCCGGGGTTTATAAAGGGTCAGTCCGCCCAAATGACAAAAAATACTTTTTTTCCCCTCTCACCTCAGTGGTATCTACCCAGTAAGGGTTGTCTCTCAGATTTTTGATTTGTGCCTCAGCACCCATCACAATAGAGGTAATTAGAACTTCTTTTGAGAATGCTGTGGCTAGTAACGCACTGAAAAATGGCTTTTAAAACTTCTTTGCTGTGAACAGTTATCATTTTGTCTTATTACATGTCTGTGTAGATTTCATTTTTCTCATTTTTTGTGAGATGTCAACAGCCTCTTGTAATTGGTGCGTTGCAGCTCGTGTGGTTGTGCGATTGTAGGTTGACGCTTGCATGTAGTTGTGATTGTGTGGGCATGCCAGTGTGTTTGTGTACGATAACTCTGAGTGCATCTCTAAGAAGTTGTAACTTGATTGTGTATTAGCTGTGTGTGTGTGTGTGTGTGTGTGGTGTGTGTGTGTGTGTGTGTGTGTGTTCAGACAGGCTTGTCCATATAAGGAGAGGAGAGGGGATGAATTTGGGAGCTGATATGGTTTGTCGGTGCAGCCCTCTGGTAAAAAACCTTGAATCTGTCACCACACAGTGCTGTTAGGCTGGATTTATAGACCCACTTACTCTGTGTGTGTGTGTCTGTGTGTGTGAGTGTGTGTGTGAGAGGGAGAGGGACTGTTGCAAAGTAAGAGAGAGTTTTAGTGTGAAAGCGAGGGAGTGCGAGTGACATTTTCAAAGAAAGAGTAAATGAAGAGAGACAGATCGAGAGGAGAGGAGCGTACTGTAGAAAGCATGCGTGTTGTGTGTGTTTAACAGTGCATTAGCAGAGCTTTAGCAGTGCTCAACATGTCAGGGCAGGAGTTTGGAAAAGCTCATCTCCTCCGTAAAACATTACCTCTTTTTTCTTGTACCGGATCTGGGGTCTGACTCACTGAAATTCACCTGTACTGTCTCTATGAACCACAAGAACAGACGTGGAATCTGCAGAGCAACCAGAAAACAGTTTGTACACATTCAGCTGTTGCCTTTACCTAGAGTGACTTCATGCAGCCTTCAAGTTGATTGAAGGACACTGGCCAAAACAGAACCATACAGATCTGCTTACCTTAATCTTTACAGTTTATTCTGTGGTTCCATCATTTCAGATGTTACAAATTACTGGTTTTCCACGTTTTATATCATTTCATATTAAAAGTTTTTGGGTTTCAGACTTTTGGTTGCACAAAGCAAGACATTTGAAGATGTTTGTGTCTCTCATGACTTAAGAGGGGCATTTTGACATATCATAGTCTAAACAATCAGTCAGTTAAATAATAATGAAAATAATTATTTGTTGTAACCCTAGTTGAAACGTTTGTTTTATGGTTTTGCATTGCAGCTCATTTCAGTCAGACCTCAGTCTCACCTCGAGTCTCTGAATACAGAGGTTTGAGTCAAACTTGAATTCTTTGTTTGTCAGTTCGAGATCCACAAACGTTTCCTCACCTGAGGGTTTTTACGTCACTGCTATTTCACTAACAGTAATAAATTCATTTGCCAACCATAAGAGAACATGGCAGTTAGTTAGAAATGGACCACTCACTTCTAAGGAAATAATGCCTGAAGGTGTGAGGAGGTAAAATACGTAGTGTAGTCTGCTGCCTGCTTAAGTTCATTAGTTCCACAAAAACAAGGTTGCATAAGTCAGAGTTGTCGGACATGGGCCAATAAACTGATGATTGTAGGCTGAGGAGAACGATCTTTATCCATGATTGAGTGTGAAGTAAGGATGTCCTGATATGATCGGCAGGGTTGGGATCAGTGTTGGTGAATTTCAGTCCTGGTATTTGTAAGGAATTCAACCTTGACTTGGACATTTTGTTTGTATAGAATTCAGACAACATAATCCAACTTTTGTGTTTGTAAGAGTAGAAGGTTAAAGTTAAATTAATTAGTAAAATAAATGACCTACAATAAGCGTTGATTGTTTAAAGTTTATATTTTAAATACTGAACTCTAGTTAGAGAACACCTACACTGACAATGTAGGTATTGTTTTCTTTTAGCATCCCATCACCACCCACTTATTTATTTGAACAGCTAGAAAAACTCTGGTGCAGATCCCTTCCTTTCCTAACTAATGCGTCCTGTGTCCTCCATGACACTCGTTGCAAAGTGAACTCTGCACTCATCCCAGTATTCAGCAAAAAATATGCTACAGTTAACAAAACTCCTGCATTTTAGGGTTCTGTAATGTAAAATATTAAACCTCAATGGCACGCACATACACATGCTCAGAGAGGCAGCAGCTGTATACAGAAACAGTGGTTGTTGGACTGGTAGTCTGCAGGGGGCACGTGTATCAATATATACATATATATGTAGGTCAGACTGATGCGGCTGTTAGCTCTTTTGTCGTTCTTTTTGCCTCCTGCTTCCCTCTGCTGACTTTTTGTTTGGTTTAACTTCAGCACACAAAAGGTACAAACACATTTTAAAGGACTGGACGAAATATAGAAGTTGTTTACGGTCTTTCTTTCATACGTCCTCTCTCGCTTTCATTTCATCTCTCTGTCTCTTGATCTGTCATTGTGACCCTCACCTCTCTGTCACACACACACGCACATGCACACACACTCACAGTGGGCTGTTAGCGATCAGGTGGTGAGATTATGGAGCAGTAATCTCTCAGATTAATACTTCAAGTGAGCGCTTAATTACTTAAACCCTGCTGGCAGGCGCAGCTGCGTGTGTGTGTGTGTGTGTGTGTGTGTGTGTGTGTGTGTGTGTGTGTGTGTGTGTTGGTAGATGTACATGCAGCACACAAAAAGCCCTGGCAGTGTCTCTCTCTGAATTTAAATTTCATCTTGCTTTATTGGCATGGTATGCCAGTCCATCTGTGCTGTCAAAGCACGCAGAGATGGCAAACAACCTAGTGCAGTACAAAGAAGGTGATCACAGTGAAGATGGGGGAAAAAAAACAACAATAGATGGATGATAGTGCACACCAGTTGATGCATGTTCCCTTAAATATACAGTATAAATAAGTTTTTTCACGTTCATGTTAGAACACTCAGTTGGCTTATTTGTTGGTTCTGAAGAAGGGGAGGGGTATTTATTTCCAAAGGCGAAGAAATTAGATAAGAATAAACTGTCTATGCCCTTAAGCAAGGCATTTACACTCCTGGTCCATTTGAGTTTCTTATTGGCCAGTGTGTGTGTGTGTGTGTGTGTGTGTGTGTGTGTGTGTGTGTCTGTGTGGAAAGGCGTTGCAAGAAAACTGCATGTGTGCTCCGTCAACCTTACCAGGATAAATAAAGGTTAAAAAAATATTTACAGAGATGGAGTCAAGATGATAAGGAAGTGAGCTGCTCTGTGTGTGCGTGTGCGTGTGTGTGTGTGTGTGTGTGAGTGAATTCTAAGTCTTTCTAATGTCATCTAGGTTAATCAGATTAACACTCCAACTCAAATCCTGTTAAACACACACACACACACACACACACACATATACACACACTGAAAAACACGTGGAATAAAAGAGGAAGTGAGACATCTGCTCAAAAGGAACTGAACACAGTTTCTTTTCTTTCTTTCTTTCTTTCTTTCTTTCTTTCTTTCTTTCTTTCTGTCTTTGTAAAGTCTTAAAACCAGGTCTTTTCCCTCACAGCCCAGGCCAGGCCAAAATAACCGCACAATAATGGTTTCAAACCAAAATTTCTTCATACAACCATAGAAAGACATGCACATTCACACACACACAGTCTATCTCATTCACATATAAACACACACACTCGCACACAAGGGCGGTAATCTGATAGCTCGGTGTTATAAAAGATGGTGCGGGTGATAGAAGAGAGGAAGGGAGTGTTCCTCTGTCTGCTCTGACAGGGCAGGTAAACGGTGACATCAGTGCAGTGTGTGTGTGTGTGTGTGTTGTTCTGATGAAGTGTGATTGTATATGTAATCTGTGTGTGTTTTAGCTGTGAGTATACTCACTGTACACCTGTCAGCAGCTCCACAGTTGGCTGCCCTGCTCAAACGCACATTAACTTCTTTCTTTCAGCCAGTCTTATGGTCTGACCTCAAACCATACCCCCCTTTCTGAATTAGCCTTTAATCAACTAGCATGTGTTGTTGTTTTGATCTTATATCTGGGGTTTTCTACACAATTTTAGTTTATTTTGACCATAACCCTTTAAATTCAGAATTTTATTGCCTTATTTATTATGTTGTAATCCCGCTGAAAATCATGTAAACCACTTTGTAACCTTGCTGTGAAAAGTTCTGTATGAATGAGGTTATTATTATTTAGCACCTGTAACTCAGTGGGCTTTTCTATTGCCTCAGCGTTGCTGCCTTTTGTCCCAGTGGACAACTGTAGTACTTCAGGCCAAAAAAATATTTTCGCCATAGACCACCATTGTAAAAGAAATGTCTGTAAAACTTTTGGCAGGATATCTGGAACAAAAACAGTGTAGTTTTTGTAGTTTCAGAACTTAGAAAATCTATTTTATGTGCTTGACAGATTGATTAGAGTAAGTTAAGCTGTTTCATTAAAATTGAAACACAATATCCAGATTTACCTGTGGTTTTATTGTAAAGGGCTTCTTCTCTCAGTCAGAACATGTCCGTTAAACCATGACAGAGGAAGAGGGCTGTGTGAGACGATGCAAATAAAAGAGTCAAAGCTCACATGGTGAAGAATAAGTAGAAAGCAGGTTGGGAATATAACAGTTCTGTTTGTCAAATGTATTAATTCAAAGAACATCACGGTCTCCTCATCACTTCACACAGATTAATTAAGTCTCATACTTAATGCGTGCATGTACATCTGCTGAAGATGAAGAATTGAATCAGTCGTCATGTCGTTTAAATAGTGAAGACTAAAATAAATAAAATATACAGGATGTATTATAACATTAACCCAGCAACATTTTTCATTTTACTTCATGTACTGGCTTGGTGTTGAGCCATAGCTGTGTTTTATCAGTCAGTCACTGCAAACAGTACAACAGGGTTTTATTCACATGGAAATGTTGCAGGTTGCTGCTTTCATTGACTTATTCACAGTGTCACCAGCATCACCGACCATTCTGTCACATTCACCCGCTCTCCGCTCAAGTGTTGGCATCCAACACACACACACACACACACACACACACACACACACAGGTCAGCGGCCCACGTCTGTCCCTGTGCTGGCAGACATATAGTCGACAGCTGGAGGCTAATGTTAGCTGGGCTGTAGTTTCACCATTTTAGAGAAATTTAAAAATAACAAACGCATCCAATCCAATGATGATAGCATTAACATGGAACACTCTCAGCTCTGTGTGTGTGTGTAAATCTGCATGCACCTTCAGACATTATGCTTTTTCAGTATACGTATATATATACATATATTTGCTGTCTTTTTGTAAATATGTGTGTGCATGTGCTCATACAGGTGTTACAGTGAGTTTAACTCTTTCTGACCCACAGGTTCTAAAATCATGGCTTGTATCTGAGCTTGGAGTACTGTTACATACTTTTTCTGTTTCCAAGGGCATGGAGGAAGCTTTAAATATACACAAATATGAATGGTATTTTGAAATGTTTGTTTAAAAAAAACTAATGTTGGTCCTAAAAATCTCCAGAAACATCTGAAAATCCAGTGATCCAGTGTCCTCAGTCCAGAAACCAGAGTAGAGGAACCTGTGTGTGTATGTGTGATTATCTTTGTGTGTGTTTGAGTGATCACAGCTCAATCACATGATGCATCACATTGCCCGGTCTGTCTCCATACCCACTCTCTTTCACTTCCTCTATTCTACATGGTGTCTCTCTCTCCGAGCCTCTCCTTGTCTCTCTCTTGATCTGTCTCTCTTCTTCCATACCCTCTCTGAAATTGTTAGAGAGGCTATGGAATTTGTTAGTTGCTCTCTTCCTCTTTTACTCCACAGTCTCTCTCTTTTTCATCTGTCTCTTCTCCCACTGTCTCTCACATCCCTCTTTTGTTTTGTTTTTTTCATCTCACTCACTGTTTGTGTAGAAAAAGAAGAAAAAGCAAATGTTGACTAGAATGTGGTCAAGACTGAATCATTATTTTTGTGTACAGTTTTTTGTTTTTCCTGTTAATCTAAGCCTTAAAGCAGGATAACCTGCAAAGAAGTGCTCGTCACTGTGCCTTGAATTTTGCCGTGCTGCTTCATCTCACTGACAGATCTGTATTTCTTCTCTACTCTCCCTGTTTCCCCTCCTATCTCAGCTTCCAATTAAATGATTATTATTAACATGTCTGATAAACAGAGAGTGTAAAGAACAGGCTGGCTGGACTGAAACTAAGTCATTCAAATCCTGTTGAGTATTTAATACTTGACTTTAAATTTGTCTGTCGACTCTAGAAAAACAACACTGACACACACACGATGGCCGTGTTAACTGTGCTATCTCTGTGTGATTACTGTAAACAAAGATGAACATGTGAAGACAATTTTTAGCCTCTGTCTGTCAGCAGTGGTTTGGTGAGAGCTCAAGTTTCTCCACATTTAGACCCATTTCTACATGTTGGAACATATTGTTTTCATAAACATCTTAAAAGTACTGTTGAGCAAAAATTGGGAAAATTTGTCATGTGTCAGATGTCTATGAGTTGTGCACAGTTCCACTTTTTAAACTTCTCAAACAGTTTCATTTAAATACCTGCTCATGAACCAAAGAGATGATGCATTGTTTCACAAAGGATTTTTTCATCTTTCCCACTACATTAATCATCTCCCCACGCCCCAGACTTATCTTGTGACCTCTTGGAAGGTACTTGACCCATAATTTGGTAACTACTAAACTACCAGTTTATAAATTAGTTAAAACTACAGCAGCTCCACCTCAAGTAACTACAACAGTAAAATGCTCATTATGCACTGATGCATCAGTTTATTAATGTACTGCATAACAATGTGTTTGAACACAGGACTTTAATTTGTAGAGTATTTTTGAGCTCGGTACTTCTAAATGATCCATAACAGTTGGGAAGAATTCACTTTATCTTTCTCTCTCTCTCTTTGTGCAGTACACAGGTCCGATCCCGGCCGAGCGAGGGGGCGAGCTGGCCATGGGGGGGGGTCGCAGCGAGACCTCGGCGCTGAGCGGGACGGGAGGGGGGCGTGGCATGACCACTACCCAGAATTCCCAACGGCCCAACGCCTGCTGCTTCTGCTGGTGCTGCTGTTGCAGCTGCTCATGGTAGGAGACAAAGCACACACAGACACACACTGCATTTACAGACAGCTACACACAAACCAAGAGTACTCACTCTCATGAAGTACTGCGGTCCTGTTTACACAGCTGTAAAAGACACAGCGCTACCTTGTCATTGTTGTAATATACTTGACCACATCTGCAAAGCTTGACGTTGTGTGTCCAGTTTACAGGCTCCTGACGTTTTCTTGTTGTAGCTTGATCTTGCAACAAACTCTACTGGATTAGAGACTTGTCAGAGGAAACACAACAGGCCGTGCTGACTAATCATAGTCCTTGAGGTTTTCACTTGGTATACTTACAGCAACTGTAGCACTGACACATATTCATACTTTTTTAGGAGGTACACATCAGCTCTAACGGAGTGTTCGGTGTTTTGCGGTTTTTCCTCTTGGCTGCACAGAATTTAGCTTTACTTTAACTTAACTTTTTTCCTGTTCACTCTTGCTGGTTCTCTCTTTTTTTTTAAATCTCCACGCCTGGTTACAGCGAGATAGAAAATGGACGACAGGCAGTTTTGAATTAATATACATTAGAATGGACTTGGCCTTAAATTAAAGTGAGGACGTCCTGCCACAGCTTTTAGAGTCCTCCAGAGCCATTTGTTTTGTAATCCCAGTCTATGTACTGTACACAAACAGGACTACATGGAACAGACCTGCTCGCAGTTACTTACACTGAGTCTCACTCAGCCAGTAGCTGTATAGTGATTAAGTCTCTTTAGTTCCCACAGGGGAACTAATTATTTATAGCACTCTCTCTCTTTCTCTGTTACACACCTGTAGCTCCTGCTTTACCCTGCTGTTAACATAACTGTGGTTAGTGTTTTCATTGAATGGGGTAGTAACATCATTGTGTGCGATTGTGCTTTTGTTTATAGTTCTGAGAGCAGTTACTCTTCTGTCAGCTGTGGTGTGTGTGTGTGTGTGTGTGTGTGTGTGTGTGTGTGTGTGTGTGTGTGCGTGTGTGTGTTTCTCTGTCTGAAAGCCGTTTTATCATGTCAGTCTCACCGTCAGGAATGAAGAGGAGAGGCGGAGGCGGAGGAGGAGGAAGAGAATATCACAGGACACCAAGATGGAAACCATACCAAACTGTGAAGCTTGGTGAGTCTGCAGAGCCGACACAGATTTGTTTTTTTGGTCTGGATCTTTTTTCGTTTGTTAGCAGGATAGAACAAATTTTAATCAAATTTGATATAGTTTTCATTGTTGAATGGTTAAAATAAAAATTAGATAAGAATACATTAACATGTTAACATGTTTTACATTTAGTATGTAATGTTTAGCATCCAGTAAATCAAAGTATAAGGCAGGTAATGTTCTGTATTTCTCTTATTGTCGACAAATCCCATGAAAAGACCAAAACCACTGGCATCCAGCTCTAAGCTCACAGGTTCCTACTGAAAATATACATCTTTAAAAACAGGTCACAAATATATAGTTGTATTTTAAAAAAGAAAAGGCTTGGTAATTTCCTAAAACAGCTGAACACTGTTGTTTTTAGAAGATGTTACTCACAGGAGTAGGTAGTGCATTTACTTGGCATCACTTTCATTTGTTGCTCTTGTGAGTATTTCCAGTAGGGAGAATGTGTGGGTGAGACTGAGCCAAAATAAACTACACTGGCTGTGTTTGTGGTAATGTAGAAACAATGTCGCCCAGTGCAACAGTGTGGCTCATTGACAATGGAGCTCTGTGATACAAAGGAAAAAGATATATCAGATGTTGGCTATAGAGACAAGGCTTGTTAGTAGGATCAGTTCATTGATGGTTTTGGTCTTCAGTATCACCAGACTAAACTTTAAATATGGATGCAATTACCATGGTTCCAATTTTAACATTTAGCTTGCTAATGTTGATCATGCTTATATGTATATGTCAACAATTTTGACTTCTTGGTGATGGAGAAGATTTATCCTCTGGGACCATGAATATCTGTACAAAACTTCATGGCAATCCATCCAGTAGCTGCTGAGACAGTTGGCCTGACAGACCAACATGTCCATGCTTGCGGCCACATTGCTAGCATGGCTTAAATTCTGACAGATGCAGAGTGTGTGTGTGTTTCAGTATATTGTTGCAGCACAAGACAAAAGCAGCATCCAAAACATTCCATTAAATCAGAAATGAAACTGTGAGTTAGTCACTGTTTTTTTTTTTTTTTTTACATTTATTATCCGACTACAGTTCAGGGGTTTTGGACCCTGTCAGTCAACACATACACATGAGAATGAATGAATTTGTAAATAAACAAATCAAGACCCATCTTTCTACTCTTCCCACCTCAGCACCAAACCCTCAGTGGAAGAGATCCGGCTCTGGTCTCAGTCCTTTGACAAGCTGATGAGGAACCCGGCAGGCAGGAATGTTTTCCGGGAGTTCCTGCGGACGGAGTACAGCGAGGAGAACATGCTGTTCTGGTTGGCCTGCGAAGACCTCAAACAGGAAATCAACAAGAGCGCCATCGAGGAGAAAGCGCGCTCCATCTATGAGGACTATATTTCCATATTGTCACCAAAAGAGGTAGGTTACACCTCTTGTCCAATGTCAGCTGGGATGGACTCCAGGTCCCCCACCCCCTCGACCCTCAAAGAATAAGAATAAACTAATGGATGGGTGTATTTTTGTGGTGGATTTCATGTCGGACTGCTTTAGGGGTTGCAGATTTAAGGTTTGTGTCATTGTTTAAATTCCAAGAGATCATTGCTAGTAAATCACTTCAGGATGTTGAACCATCAGACAAACGTTGCTCAGGGTGTGTTCTTGAGCCTCAGAAATGGCATGACTTTAATTAAGGGAAATACAATGATTTGAAAATGTCTTCCATATGCAGTATGTTTTCCAGTGAGGCTGTTGCTTCATTCATGCCCAACAGTCACTCGGTTGGTCAGTCTGTCCATACTGTTTGCTTTCTTGATATCCATGGTCACCAGAGGATAGTTGGTCACAATTTCCTCTAATGTCATCATCTGGCTAAACTTTCCAAATAAATGGATAGGTATTCATAAAATTTACTGATGATGAAATCCTTAAAGTTAAAAATATTTAAATCATCTATATACAGCTTCAGGAATTAGTCGATTAATGAATTTGTCAATCAACAAAGTGAACTTGTAACTGTTTTGATAACCAGTTAATTCTGGAGGTCAGTGCTCAAGCCAGCTCCACTTTGTGCCCCTCACGTGTTAGCATACATTTGGGTTACAGGGCTAACCACTGGACCACCACTAAAAGCTCATTAACCGATGATGAACCCACTTAAATAAGAAAAGGGTTTTTTAAAAACTGTTTTCAGAATTGATCAGGTAAATCAACAGTGCAACATTTTCAAATTGAAAACAAAAAGGTGTTTCTTTAAACTTTATTGTACACTACACATTTAGAAGTTTTGGTGTGATAGACACACAAGCTTAGTGTGATTACTGGTGACTGTAAACTTAACATATAGTTGCACACATACAAACACAGAGTATTCTCACACACGCTCAGTGTGTTGCATTGTCTGCTTAACTGCTATTTTTAACTGTGTGTGTTCGTGTGTGTGTTTTTAACAGTGGTGGCTTTATTTAGAATGAGTGCTTGAGGCTTGTCAGGCTCCGTCACTACAGTGTGTGTGTGTGTGTGGGTTGGCATGTTCAGACACTGGTGTGTTTCTATGTACAGTTGTCTGCATGTGTGTAGTATGTGTTTACAGGAAGCTATAAATTGCTGCACTCATCACTCTCTGGCAGCAGAGGCTTTTTATGGACACACACACTAAAATTCAGACATATCCAGACGTGTGAGTTTGGCAGAGAAGATGCATGCCTGACTGTCTGTTGTCATGTCTGACCTTGGTACGATGCCTATCTCTCTTTCCATGTGAGTCTTTCCTAAATAAGAACAGAGAGAAAACATAAGAGAAAGCTTGTCGTTCTATAAATATCAGCTGGTGGTGTAGTTGTGGGGTCACTCTGAGTGTGTGTGTTCCAGTGTTAACTGTATGTAGTCATGCCTCTGTGGATGTTTATTAATGATAATATTACAGAGGAAGTACACAACTTCAAACGTTAATCAACCGACAGATTAGCTAAAACTACACCTAATTATTTCAGTTGTTGGATTAAGCTCGTTGCCGGCAACCTTACTGGGCAGAGCTGTGCCTGCAAGATTTCAGGATTCATAGAGCCGTTGTTACCTTCGTACCTTCACCAACAAGGAACAAGGAGTTGCTGTAACAACTAACAAGTTAGCCTGAGCAGGAGCACTGTTGCTAACTGCAGACACTAAGCAGAAAGGAACTCTATTGCATGTTGGGAGTGGAGAGTGAAAATACTGCCCTTCCCAGCAGGGGATCAACAAGTTAGGTCGAGTGAAAGCACCACTGCCGCTCTAAGATACGCTGCACTGTCCTCACCAACAAACAACCACTATCAGCTACTAGCAACCGCTGGCTATAAACAAACACAAAGCACTATAATGAACTATATGCTGGGGGCGGCAATGAAAGCACTGCCCTCGGCAACAAAACTCTCATTAACACGCTAAAATTAGGTCAGAGTGAGCAACTACTTACCAAACACTGTCAGTCAGTATCAGCAAAACAATGCCAGCATGCTGCTGATCCACAGACTGAAAGTATACTTCTAAGGCTGAGACCAACAGTGGGAACACTTGAGCATTTTTAATGTTGTTAACATGTTGTCACAGTTACAAAGGTAAAGCGAAAGTGAAATCCAGGTTGTTAGCTTGGTGTGTTAGGGCTCTTCGCCAAAAATTCTGCATATGTCTTCTCCCAATCTGAGGAACTGAGGAAGTTCTTGTTTCTGGTTTGTTTTCAGAAAATTTAAATTTTAATGCTTCATTTTTTTCCTCTTCACTAAACTTCATTAAATTTCCCCCCAGGTGAGTCTGGATGCCCGAGTTCGAGAGGTGATCAACAGGAAGATGCAGGACCCGACGCCTCACACGTTTGAAGACGCCCAGCTGCAGATCTACACACTGATGCACAGGGACTCCTACCCACGATTCCTCTCCTCCAACATCTACAAGTCGCTCATTCACGGCGGCTCACGTACCTCCTCTGAATCCTAGTCCCACACCGCCTCCACCTTGTCCTCCTCTTCTGATCCTACACTGACAGGATTGATGCCAGACCATTTCATCGCTTCTCTCGCACACTCCTCCAGGTCCAAAACTTTCCAAAAATGATCAGACTCCTCCTCAGTTCACTTCTCCTTTTCTCCGAATTCCAAATCTCTCCAATTACTGCCAAGACTTTCTTCTCTTTTTTGTTCCTCTTCCTCCTCATATCTTAAACTTGTAGTACTGTTGCCAAGAGCTCCTCTCTTCTCCTCTTCTGGTCTCTTCTCTCTAGTTGACTCCTCTCTTTCCAGCTGTTCTCTCCTTCTTGATGTTAAAACTTTCATTTTGCTTTTGTTCCTTTCTTTTTCTCCCTTAATACATTCTCCTCTACTTTCAGGTATAGTGTCAGGTGTCTTGAAAGGCTTCACGTTCATATATGAACATATTAAATATGAAATATTTGTCTTGGAATTATTGTGAAATCTGAAGAAAAAACAACAGAATTCATTTAGAAAATGTGAAGATGTAATTTGACAGTATCTCAAAATGTTCCATTTTTTGAATTTATAGCCATAAATACTTAACAACATGAAATTGTGGAGATTTTAAGAGTAAAAAACACCTCTTAAACAGTAGTGAGACCATTATGGGAAATGAAATTTATATTCATGAAAGTTAAATTAACATTGGCTCAAGTTTGAAAGCAGAATACATTACCTAGCAATTCAGAGATTTCTTTTTAAAGGCCAATGTTAACATGCATTTGTGAACAGACCCAACTGATGCTGCATTTTAAAGGCGGATATTATTATTGAAGAGTTGAATGAAGTCAGTAAATAACATTAATGCGCAACAAGCAAACATTTTTTATCATTTTGACAATAATAATCAATGAAAATAATCAATCTGAAGGTCTGCTTTCTGGAGCTTTTAACCACGTCTTCGTCTTTCTGAGCTGTTTGTACAGTTTAAAAGGTTTGATCGCCTGCTGAGGACAACTGTCAGATGTGGGTGAAAGGCTCAGACAAAGCTAGTGAGTGGATCAGCTTTTAAAAAAATCCTATTAAAATATGTCAAGATGCACTTACTGACTTTCAACCACATCTCATGGTCTTCCTCAGCGGCTGGTGGTTGCACAGTTCGAAGGTTTAAAGCAAACCGAAAAACAATAACAATAGATTTTCAAACTACTGTTTCAAAGATCAGGAATGAACAGTGGTGTTTTTGAACAAACCTGTCATTTCCTTATTGGCCATGCAGCTATATCAGTCAGGCTCAGTTCATCAAGTTGCAGGTTTAGGCTGTAACCTGTTTTTAAGATTCCTAAAGCTGCTGAACACACTTTACTTTCTCTTATCTCTCTCCTGGAATCTCTTCATTTCTGTCATCTGCTGTCCCTCCACCTCCGTCCTTCATATGCTTCATCGTTTTCCTGTTTTTCACCTCTACATCGACTCCTGAATGGAGAAAGAAGCGATCTGGGATGTTTAAGTATTTCTTTGGGATATCATCTACTGTTACGTGGAGATGTACGTATTACTTTGGGAGATTTTAATGCATTTCAAGGGGAGAAATATTCCTCTGTGCCATGGATTCTTAGTGGATTTTTACCAGTTTGCCCCTCCCCTCATAACTGTCCAGTCACCTTTAAGAGCCAATTAAAGGTGGACGTCACTGACTTCCGCCCACCTCATCGCCTTGTTTTTCATCCTTCGGTTGCCTCTACTTCGGGACTGACAGTAGGCATAATAAAAAGATGGATGCTGTCTCATTCCCTTTCTTTCTTTCTTTTTCTCTCTTTCAACTGGAAAACACAGGGTGCTCCCGCTACAAACAACAAAAAACGTTGTTTCTTCTTTTTGTTGTTTATTTCTCCCCCTTCGTTTGCTGGATTAATCATTTCACTCATGTGATAAACCAATGGACGAATGGATGGATGTCACTTCCTTCCAACTACTGATTTACAAACAGACAAGATGTCTATTTTTTAAGAGAAAACTCTATATGGAACATTTTAATTATGTTTATTTTGTTTAGTTTTTTGTTTTTTTTTTTGTTTTTGTTTAGTTTTTTTGTCCCATTCTCTCCCGTTCCTGGAATTTTTTTGCAAGAAGAGGAGGATTCCTCTGAGGCTGTACTGATCCCCACCCGAAGCAACACCACAGACACTGCAATAAAACACTGGAGTTTAGAAAAACAACACATGTACAAATACACACACATGCACGCATTTACAGTATTTGTGTTACTATACTTCCAGGGAACTTTCAGTAACTTGTCAATACAAGTCCTTCCCATCCAAACCGTTGATATTTAGCAAGATGTGTCTACCAAATTAGACACCAAGAGTTACCTCAGGGTGATTGTGTAATATTTCAGAATGTTAAGGGATCTGTGCTGTGAAACATTCAGATGTAGTATAGTTATAAAACAATAGTTATTAAAAAAAAGAATTCACCCTGCTGAGGTTATTAGCCTCCATGCTAACGTTTCATTTTTCAAACCACCACAGACCTTCACCATTATTTAAAATATAGCAATTATTCATCCATTTTAATACACCCTTTAAATGTTAACTATATGTTATCCAGCATTCTGTCCTTTTTTAAAATTAGTTTAATTTTGAAAATTGGAATTGTAGTGAAGCTGATCAATAAATTGATCATTAGTTTTAAGTTTGATGTGTTTTAGATCCGGACTGATGGACAAAACAAAAAGTTAAGATGGCTCTCTCAATTTAACTTAATCAAACAGTAACTCGCAGATTAATCTGTGAGAAATGTATATAGTTACAGCCATAACTGAGAAGAAAGATCCACAAACAATAATAACAATAATTTATGTAACGTGTTTATTTCATATAGATGTTAATGTGAATCTTTAAAAAATTCATACCATCTTCTACTTGGTAATGAAAAAATAAATTTGCATAAAGATGGAAAAAATGAAATCGCTCATATGTGTTTTAAACTTAGAGGGGTCTAAGTTGTCCTTAAAAGTATAGTAATACAAACACACATACACACACACACACACACACCAGGGTGGCCTACCTGGGCACTGCTGCTGCTGACCTCTGCCTCTGTGACCTCTCATCTTTGACCTCACCACTGTCCGTTGCCCTCTCGGACGCCTGCTCCTGATTAGTAGCTGGACGCCGCAGGGCTGATCTGTGGTTGGTCAATTCAGGAAGGGGGGTGGGAGGAAATCCCAGGTGCAAAAAAAAATAGATATATTAATGACAAACAACTAATAAAAATATATATAGAGAAAAAAAAAATATACCTATTATGTGAGATGGGACGCTTACACCCAGTGCTTCATGGGAAATGTAGTTTGAGGAAAACAAATGTTTGTAGTTGTCTGCGGAGGCAGAGACAACAGATTTTAAAAAAGAGATGCCTAGGTCTTAACCAGACTGGTCACTCAGAATGCATTTATCTTAGTATTGTTAATGTTATTTATTTTATATTTTGTTAAAACTGTGATTTTAATTGTACATATATAAACGGAAACCCTTGAACATCCAATGAGAAGCAGCTTCATTTGTCTGGTGTGATTTTTTTCTTTCATCTCTTCATTACAGCAGCTTGAGTCCATTTCTTATTTGTGTCTCTACTGGGATTCAAACCGTCAACCTTGCTGCTGTCACTGCCTTTTTCTCCCCTGCCTTTGACAGAAACATTTTAGAAATTTAGAAAAAGACGTATATTGTTTTACAGTTTGGGTCTTTTTTTCTTTTTTTTACCAGTGAGGCTGATAGCAATATTTGTGATTTCTTGTTACTTACCAGCTGCCATATTATTATACTAATATAAGGTATATAAGATATCGGCCTGGGTGGATAGGCTGTAACATGGTCACAGTCAGATGATAAAACAGTCCTCTCTCCCTCATCTCTTCTTCTCCATCTGTATATATTCATGTGTCATGAATGCATGTAACTAACTCAACATCTTCTCTTCCTGTAGTTTTGTCCTCTCTCCTCCTGTCGCTCTCTGCAGGTATTTCTGTCTGGATCTGTGATCACAAGTGACCTACTGCCCCGTGATCCTGCTCAACACAAACTGCTACTACTATACTACTAATATTATTAGAACCATTGCTGTTATCACAGTTACCTTACATCTCTATGTGGAACTTTCTTTGTGCCCAACCAGTCGGGGGACGATGGCCGCCCACCTTAAGTCGCATTCTGCTCAACGTTTCTGGCTTTTTAAAAGACGTTTTTCTTCACCACTGTTGCCAAGTGCTTGGTCATGATGGGAATTGTTGGGTCTCTCTCTGTAAATATTATAAAGAGTAAGGTATAGACCTGCTCTGTATGAGAAGAGCCCTGAGATAACTTTTGTTGTGGTTTTGGTGCTTGATGTGATTTGACTTGACTTCACTGGACTTTAAACAAACCCCAAGGATTTCCAAACTTATTTTGGAGAGAAAACAGATATGACTAGTGAAATAATTACTCAAACACCCCGTTATAAACATTAGCAACATTTCAGGTGCACACACTGTTAAGTTTTAGCTCCAAATAAATTCAGTTGGATAAACTGACCAATCTGTCTGACTAATAGTGTCTCTAGACTCACCAGACTTATTTTAGCTGTGGTTCAGTGAATAGTGTTACTATAACTGGTAGGAATCGTTGCCTTTAATTGGACACTAAAAGCCTAGTTTTAATAACCTGGAATTATCCTTTCAGGAAGCAGGAGGTTGTTTGGGGTGAAATAGGAAGAGGTTTTTCTTACCTTGATTGTGCTCCTCACCCACTGTAACCACTTTGTAAATAAGAGAACATAAGCAGTGGTGAAGCAACTCTGAGCAAGCATTAGTCAGACGACCATCACACAAACACACATGTTCAAAATCTGCACACATCATCTACTGCTAATGTAAAACCTAAAACAGAAATATCAGCTTAACAAATCAGCAAATAACTTTACAAGGAATCACAAGTGACTCACCGCTGCCTCCCAAGTCGATAACGGGCCAAATCCTTAAAGAACATGACACAACAGACGTCAGACTGATGAAAGATTACAGCAACTAGAACATGATCCCTCACTGGCTTCCCACGCTAAGTACTTTTTTCTCTTGCATCTCATTACTACCATGTTCCAGGTTAAAATCTCTCATTTTATTTTATTTTTTTCAGTATTTCTCCTTCAATCTACGTCTATATTTGGTCTCTGTGTGGAGTCTGTGGACAATATGCTGATTTTTCTTATGTAAAATCAGACATGTATTAATACGTTTGTCCATCATTAACACTCAATAGGTGTCTAGACTTCCTTTCTCAAGACACGTGATGACAGCAGTTATAGAGGCACAGCGCTGAGCCCACAGCTACTGACCAAGTGGACAAGGTGTAAGTATAAGAAGGGTGTGTTGATCTGAACAGCCTCCACTCAGACATGGAGCTGTTGTTTGAGTTGATGGGTTGAACTGAAAGTGAACATGAACTGAGCACAGACAGACAGAGCTGCTGCAGTTGACTCAGTGTTGATACTCCCAACAGCCAGTTCCTCAAGGAAACCAACACACACACACACACACACACATCATGGGTATGTAGTTTATGTGTGTGTGAATGGTGTGTCTGTCTTTTTCCACAGTTCACTGTAACTTGATCTGTTTGTGTTTGGGCTACATTCTCTATGTGACACAGACACACACATACCTACATATATACAGTATACACACACTCAAACAATTTCATACTCACCCGTACCGCCTTCATTTATTGACAATTATGTATCTGTCCTTCCATGATTTTTTTCCCTAGAATTTTCCCAGTTTTCTGTTGATCTGCACTGATAATCATCTGCCTCTGAAGCTGCCTGGAGCTGTGTCAGTGTGCAGGTAGCTTTTTGTTTTCCTCTCTTCTGCTTCCAGTTCTTATTCCTATAGTATTCCTGTGTTTTTACCAGCTATGTAAAGCACATGGATCTTGAAAGGACTACATCACAGGAACACCTGTGTAAGCCTATAGCCTATTCTTATCAGGTTAGCTAAGTTTGGTAATGCTTTATTTTATGGGTCTGTCATTCCCCCTATGTTTTCCTTCTTATAGGGAAATAGAGGCAATGTTCTGACATTGTAGTGACATTTTAAGTTGTTGCTAGCTTAACCCAGAGAGTCATTTAGTCAGTGCATAGCAGGTCAGCTGAACGTGCCAAAATGTAATTTTGTGTCATCCGGCAGGAAAACAGTTCAACAAATATGAACAATAAAGTTACCATTGATAAATGAATAATGAATGAATATTTATTTGGATTTTCTAAAGCAGATCTTTCAACATTCCTCTGGCTACACGGCTACTAATAAACCTAACACAACTAGCATAGCTCTGACTAAAAGGATCTTTTGTCTCTCTTTCTCCCCACAAAGAACAAATTGCCTAGTTTTTTTTTTTCCAGGAAACAGGAAATAATGGCTCTGTAAAAGAGTCAAATTGTTTAGCGCTAGTGTTTGCTATTTAGCTAAAGTACAGACTTGTAAAATAAAGCATTACAAACAATTTAGCTGTTCCCCAGCTGTTTTAGTGTTTTAATTTCAGCCTTTTTTGAGCCTAGTTTGCTGTGACTACTTTTGGTTCCCAGCTGCATTAAACCATAATATTTCTTTGATTTGCAGTAAAGAATGACAGTTTAATCTGAACTTCCATTAGTTATGGTGTCCTTCAGATAAGATTTTTCACCCTAACCATGTGTTTTAAGCCAAATTTGGTCAGAATCAAAAATAACACGGTGAGTTTGTGGCCTGTTTGCTGAGGCTCAGTTCACTAAATGACCATATTTCTCTCCAGGCATCGTTTCTTCTCCATCGGACCCAGCCACCCTGCGTTCTGTCTAATCCACATGACTTCAGTCTGTTTTCCATCCAGGGGGAAGAGACCTAACAGAACCTGGTATCACACAGACCCCAAGCCTTCCAAATGTCTCTCAGCTTTCCTCCCTCTCTCTCTCCCATGCTCATGTATGGAAAGAGCTCAGCAGTGTTTCCACAACAAACACAACAGGAGCTTTCTCTGCTCTGCTTTCTCACCACTTTTCATCACCTCTGTCAACACTCTCGCACCACCAGCGTCACTTGGAAAACTGAGACAACGACTCTGTTTTTTTCTTAAGTCAGTTGTGATTTATTTTATTTATTTTTTCAGCTGCAAATCTGGTTCAGTAAAATGAACTCCAAATTTCTGTTGTCTTTCTGGTGATGGATTTCATCAACAGTGATCATGTGTCATGTCCTGTATTCGTTTGTTTCTCTAAACCTCATTCAAATTAAGAAGATTTCATTTATTTCAGTTTCATATATTGGATTTGGCACTTAATAATATGTATAGCCAAAGTCCATCATAATTAAGTAATATAAACCATATCAGTTAGTTAAATATCTTTGGCATCACTTGTTATGTCTTCTTCAAATTTCTAAAAGCTTTTCTGCTAACTATAAAAACCAAACAAGCCAAAAAAAAGAATTAAAAATGCAGTTTGTCTTCATCCAAGAGCAACTTTAATAGAAACTTTGTGGCAGCACAACATGGCAAAGAAAGGCACATCCATTTTTTTCCCCACAAGGCCTAAATGTGATTTAAATCTGGCTTAAAGCTTCATCTAGCATAAGAAATAAAGTCTTAAGTGTTCCATACAAAACAAATGAAACCAATAGACAACATGAACTGGCATATTTTTCTCCAAATATATTACATCTTTTAGTTTTATATATAAAAAGAAATTATACAAAATAAAGAAAAAATAATCATTCATCTTTTAAATCCAAATCCAATTCACTTTAGTCAGTTTGCATCATCATGGAATAATATACACCCACGTCGTCTTCAATAGAACTGAAAGACAGACAGAAAGATTGTGATTAAGGTTGATCAGTAAAAACTCTCAACTTGATTCAAGATCGATCTGCAGCACCATCCTCTGGACAGTTAGAGGAGCCCTGTGGAGTCTTCTTATAAAAAGACAGTCGTGTTTAAATTGAGGTTTACTCACCAAACTCATTTGTATCCTTAAAGTGTGTATCCAAACGTGCTGAATGCGTGTCCTTCAAATATTTGAATTCCTGAATTGTTTACATCCACGTTTACCTGCTAGCAGTCGTCTTCTTCCCCTTCTTTATTGACACATTGCTACATTTGTTGGTGCATTTTTTAATTAGTAGATTAGCAGGAAACCAACAGCAGGATGTGGATCACACTGTCGGTGTGCACACACCCATGCATGTAACACACAAATGGTAATGGTGGCGAAAACATTGCTTCATAGCAGAAGGCCTCTCATCAACCCTCTTTTTCAATCCACAGATAAAAAGAGTGAAAACTGGACCCGAAAATAAATTAAAATGAATAGAAGGAAAATCAATGCAGCTTTAAATCGACAATAAATTAAGCAATATAGTTCTGCTATCTTAAATCTTTAAATATATTACCATAAGTTTCTTGCTTAATTAACCTCAAACCTAAATAAAACAGGACTTTTTTAGGCGTTTTATTGGTTGTTGGGTTTGAGTGAAGGAGGAAGGAGTAAATACTGAGGAGAGGGATTAGATGTACGAAGGTGAAACGAGAGAGGCGAGAGTGGAAGGAGGAAAGCTGAGAAAAGTAAGAAAGAGACAAAAGATGGAAACAGACAGAAAGAGTGAGGAGGACATGAAAAAGAAGCAGGAGTTCTAACTGAGAGTTAGAAGAGCGATAAAGCTGTGAGGAAGGGGAGGAAACAGTCTCTGCTGCCATCTGGTGGTCAATGTTTGTAACTGACAATCATTTTCCTTCCATAACACAAGAGTTACTGTTTCTTATTTGGTGAGGCTACTTTCCTCAACCTCCTTTGAGTATTTGTGCTTCAGTTAGTCCTACATTTCCCACAGTGCTTTTCAGCTGAGAGTTTTTTTCACATTTCATAAAACCATATGGATATATTGAGTTTTATCTCTTATTTATTGTTCGTTTCTCTCAGTATTTATCAAACACCTAACGTTAATAATAGTACTTCCTTACCTTCCACCTGTTGCCGCAGCTGTTACACAACACAAAGGTTGTCATGGGCTCATCAGCGCTGCGTGTCTGCACCTGTAACACACACACGCAAAAAGTTGGTTGGTTAAAGATTTCAGTCAGAAGTGTGTCCAGACACAGTTTTTATTTGTGTGTGTGTCCGTACTTGTGTGTACGTGCAGCTCTTTCCGTGACACTTGTTGCAGATGAACATGTCCGTCTCAGTTCCTCCGACCTTCGACAGCTGATGCTCTCTGATGGACTCTTTAGTCAAAGCCTCTCTGATCTGCTTCAGCTCCGCACTCGCCATCTCCTACATGCACACACACACAAACACACTTAAAATGCTTTGTCAGAATCAACTAGTTGCATACAAGTTCACAGGATTCAGTTATTTCTATGACATTTATGTGTAAAGACCTCTGCGGTCATGCAGGCGATGCGTTGAGGTGAGATGTTTCCACACAGGACGTTACGCCGCAGGTCGGGATTCTTCTGGTCCTTCAGGTTTGAGATGCGGCTCCGTAGACGGGATTTATATTTCATGTCCGTAGACTTAAACTCCTGGAAGATCTGTGAGCGCGACAAGCAGTCAAGGGCGCAAAACGCAGCTAATGAGCCAACACATGCTTACAACAGTAAGTATCAAATAATTATTATAATCTTGAACTTTTGGTGACACTAGTTTAAAGGTTAGAGGTCACCAAAGATGTCATGAGTCATCCTCTGGTAGCAGTGAATGTCTGTATGAAATTTAATGCCAGTACATCCAGTAATTGTTACGATACTTCATTCTGGACCAAAGTGTTGAGCGGGGTGGACCAGTGGTGCCCTCACAGAGCCACACTGCTAACACATCTCAAGTGTTTAACAAAGTGAAACACACCCTGTCAACACACTCAGATTAAGATCTTTCATTCAGGCGTTCTGTTTGTTCATGTGTATCCTGTGTAATAACAGTTAGTGTGAAGTGGTGATGACGTGAAAGGATATGTTCTTCAATTTGTGCTGCGAGGTGCTCACAGTCGACTCCAATGGTCTTGTGGTCATCTGAAACACACGAACACACACTCTTGTTTAGCGTATTGCACATTGAAAGCTTTACGTACAGTGGCTTCAGTCCAGAGACATCAGCAGCAGCTATTCAGAAACATTCAGTTCGAACAAAACATCAAACTGTCAGTGAACCTCTGTGTAAAAGTTGTTGTCAAACGTTCTATTCTTGCTCGTTTATTCATTGGGGAATCAGAATAGAATTTTTACGTTGTGTCCTCACCGTCAGTCTGCAGCGCAGCCACCAGCAGCTCTCGACATTTGTTCCGGACGCTGTCAGTGGTGACGGGGGCGGGGGGGAAGGAGGTTACCCGAGAGGGAAGGGTGGGAGTGGTGGGGCTGGTGGGAGTTGTGGGGGTCTCTCCAGACTTCTTACTGCGACGAGGGAGGAGGAGGAGAGAGACAATGAAGAGGCAAGTGGGGTTTAGTAAAGGAAGAGAAAGACGACTCTCTTCTTTTATTGACGACACCATGAAACAAGAATCAGTCTTTTTGCAGTGGCCTCGTCCTGCAACAGTAGGTGGAAACATCAGAGTGTAACAGACCTTTTCTCACTGCTTCCAGAGTCTTTGGAGGTGGACGACGACCTCACAGGAGAGGACGACCTCTCCTCCTTCTTCTTCTCCTTCTCCTCTGACTTCCCCTCTGATCCGTCTGTGGGACGATGAACAAAGTAAGAAACAATACACTTTTTTAAAATCATCTCATCAGATTATGTTTACAGAGACAAACTGTAACGACACTACTTCTACTTCAATTTATCAATCGATTAATTTGTGTATGATTATTAGAATTATTTCTTTATGATAATCCATGAGCCTAAAAATGCCTGTCAGCAGGTTCACTTATATCATGACAGTAGGGTCACTGTATTCAACAAGGACATCATGTCACTATGTCAGAGGAGCGCAGGACTTGTTAGATGGATTAATTGACATAACTGATCAATCACACACACACACCCAGCAATTTCTTCCAGGACTTGATGAGAGCTTTGGCCAGAGTCTGAACCTCTTCATCTGAACTCTGTTTCCTCACGGCGTTCACTGACATCCCAACTCTGGTGGACTACAGGCAGAGAAGGAGGGAGAGGGACAGATCAGACACAGAATGTGACTGAGATCTCTCATATTATCTGGGATTCTCAGCTATGTTAATATATCGTCCTGTTTTCCATATATATGACACAAGCTCTGGAGGAGGAGGTTAGCCATCTAGTCTTTTTATATGCCATGTGTATACAGACATGGTGGCATCAAAAGCTTCGGTCTTCAGCTCTGACAGAATCAGTTGGATCAGTGCATGCAGCTGCAGCCCCGTGTGCAGACATTTTGTTTTCACTGACGTGTAAACACAAGGAAACACAAACACAGGATGTAGAAGATGAACCAGAAACAAAGCTGATCCTGTAAATGGATGTTGACCTGGATATGAACCAGTACCTGGTGTATTACATACATTCCAACACTGACAATTAAAGTGTTTACATGGTCACAGTCCAACATAAAGAGTAACGTCACAGCAGTCTGACTGGGTGTGGTCAGAGGTGAGCTCTGTGAGGTCACACTGCACAGACACACCTCTGCATCACTGCAGACAGGTGAGAAGTTAAACCTCTGTTGGCGTTGCTGGATGTCCACGCCTTGATCTAACATACTTTGTAGTCGCAATGCTAGTGGTATAACAGAGAGTAATGATAACGGTCTGATTTCAGGTGCACTTGTCGCTGTGGTGCTGACACAGCAGAGAGGTGGAGTTAATTACCTGCAGAGTCTCCAGAGACATCTTGATGTTCTTCAGTTCCCTCAGCAGGTCGAGAGCACCGTCCTGTACACAAAACAACACACAACCACCTTCATGCTAACTTCTTCCCCAGTAAATGTGTGGACACCTCAGTAAGTGAACCATTGCAGGAGTCTGACACAGTATTTAATCTGTGAAACAGGAATAAGACGTGAGTCTCTGCCAGATTTGTGTCTGTTTAATGAACCAAACCATTTCAAGATAACAGGTTTGTCTCAGTGGACATCTTTCATTTCTCCCAGGGGTTTTCAAACTGTGAGGTGGGAGATGCAGGAAGGAAGACGTGTGTGGGGTAAAAGGGGCAGGTGCATGCTGGTGGGCAGCAGCACTGGTTGTGGTATGGAGTTCATGGAGGCAATTACTTTAAAACCCTTTATAAAGAATAATAATAGGAGTGATAAATTCCATTATTTTTATTTTTTACGTTGCAGGATGAATATTTTTTATCTGAAAAGCTTCAGAATGTCAAAAGGTCACAATGGCATTTTTTACTGCATGTGAAGATTCATGGTTTCTTTCCAAGATCTCCTCGCACGGCTGAGCAGCTGTCACCCCGACACCCAAAAACAATTGTTCAATGTATTCTAAAAGGTTACCAGGAGAATGATGGCACCACAAGACTGAATTTTAGTGAGAGCAGCTTTCTCTGGGAGGAGCTCTTGCTCACTGTTGTACTGCTCAGTTTTTTATCAAAGAAGTTTCCATACATGATACTAGGAAATTTTATTTTGGCAAATAAAACCAAACAGCTGCACAAGTCAGAGGGATGGGATGCTCTTTGCAGCAGATGTTGTGCTGCAATTTAGGCTGTAGAAGAGGTGATAGAGTGGCTTTAGATTAAAGAAATCTGTCATGATGATGGAGAGGCCATACACTGTCAAACAGAAGAGAGTAAATAACCTGGAGAGACAGAAGAAAAAAACATGTGTAGACACAGAAGAAGGAGAGAGAAAAAATTATAAAATGATATGACAAATGTGATGGTCCAGCAGGGAAAAAAAGCTGGACGTGGTCCCATGTTGCCACATAAGCAACACAGATACAAGGAGACACACACAGATAAAAAAGACCAAAGGATGGATAGAGACAGAGAAAGACAGCAGATCTGGCTTTAGAGGGGTGGTCAGGTGAATGAGAGGTAAAGGAGAGAAGGGAGAGAGTTGAGGAAGAACTGGAGTAAAAGTGGTAAAGGAGAAGAAGCTGTAAAGTGTGAGAGACAAACTGTGTTGTTTTATTCATGCATCTGTTCCCAAATCCCACTGTGACGTTTAAAACAAATAACGCTGTGCAAACTGTTACTGCGAGACCAAAAGTCCCCAAACAATGTTTTATTCCTCCAAGGTAACTGGAAAAAAAAACCTTTCGCAGGCACTGGGCCCTGTGGTGTCATTCATGTGTAATCACTGAGAACCACCTCCTTTTGACTTGGTGGATTTTCAAAGCCGTGTCTGTTCCATTGGCTATTTAACAGCAGTGAGTGAGAGGGAACTGGGAATTACATTCATTGGGTGGACACAAATATGACTCCAATGGGATGATAATGTGTCTGATAGATTTGTTTCAGGCAATTATTTTCTACCTTGGCAGGATTTCCAGACTGGCCTAGAGAAGCTGGGGCAGGTTAGAAACTTAGATAATGGTTGGAAAGCTCACCAGTGACATCTGTTGGTTAGAATGTGAATGCGGAAACCAGCAGTTTGTGCACATAGTAATGTTCAACACTTGACCTTTCCAATCATCGCAAGCTGCTAGCTAGCGACCTTAGCTAGCTAGCCAAACAGTAACACAGATACTTCCTCTCTGTACATTTAGGGATAATGTCAAGAGGGAAAGGTAAAAGCCAAAAAACGTACAGTTCTTTCAGACAGATAAATGCTGACGATGAGGAGACTGCTAACATTCACCGCTCGACCAAGTCAACAACTTTAGCCGAGCCTCAGGTCGACAAAAGCGCAGCCACAAGCAACACCACCTCTGTAACGCTGTTCAGGTCGGACACCGGCCCTAACAGAGACCCTGTTTAGTTGTAAGGACTTGATGAACCAATGTTTGGAGTCTTTCTGCCCCTTGATGGTCAAAAATGGCAGCTTAAAATATAAAATAGCTACATGACAATATCAAGAATCTTTCAAATGAAAAAAGACAATAATAATGGTTCATTCAAGTTTAGCTATTTTAAGAAATGCTAAAGAAGTGTAGAAAGTAGCATCTGCTAAGACTTTTTCATTGTAAATTTCACAATATGACCGACAAGAGTTTGGATTATTTCACTGAGGATGGTTCAGATGAAGCTTTTACTTTTTACATTCTCTCAGTTATAGTTTTATCCCAAGTTTCTTCTGCCTCTACACAGTTCGGTGGTTGAAGCCGTTCAGTCGCCACAGAGGGAGTGAATCAGAACCCATTTATGATTCAGTCAGAAAAAATAAACTGAAATTAAATCAACATCCTGTTAATTGTCTTTTTATTTCAGCAGGAGGCAGAATTGTTTTGGTTTTTGTTTCATTTCTGGAAATTTAACTTTCACAATGAATTAAAAATAATTAAATGACCTTGTTTAGAATAATTTCATTCAATACAAATGAGGGTCAACAAACCTCTCAGCTTAGACCCACCTGCCCCATGGTTTCACATATCAAATTTCAAAATAAAGTTCTCTGGTATATGCCCCAAGTGAAAACTAAACAAACACAATTTTCAAAAAAATTAGTCTCTTTTAACTCCTGTCTTGTAACTTCCATAACAACTGGATGATCTGTGGAGCTGTAGTTAATAAACTGAGGTAATTGATTCCAGGTGCGGGTGTTTGAATTAGCAGCTTTTTGACCAATCGCTGCTGTGATTTATCATCAAACTATTTCGGAAAATCACAAAAAAAAGAGAACCAGGAGCAGCAGTCTAGTTGTGTGTGAGATTTCCAGCAGAAATGTGTAAATCCTCCAGCACAGAGCGGTGAGCAGAGTTAAAAACACACTCACCGTGTTTCCAGAATTTTCCCTCTCTCAGCAGTTAAAGGTAGAGCTCATCACCTGATCGCATTTTTCTGCAGATGCAGCAACTGTTGTTGCACTCACCGTATTCTTCTTGTGCACCATTTTATCCAGTTTTTTGGCGATGCGCTCCACTTCCTGGTTTTTAGCCATTTTGAGCGGATTCCTCTCCCTCAGTTCTGCTCCTCTGCAGCGGAGAAAACCTCCACTGATGTGGAAGAAAAACTCTCCCAGTCTCTCTCTCTTTGCCTCTCTTCACACAGTCTGTCTGTCTCCTTCTCTCCCAGCTGCTGCCTCCCTCTCGTTTGTTGTTGTGTGACACCGTGGAACGCTGGGAGTTGTAGTTTTTCTTTTTGGTTCTTCCCAAATTCAGCCTGGGACCACCTGAGCAATCTGTGCAAATGTTTCCCCACTTCCAACTTAAATGTCATCTACAGCTGAACGTGTATGGATGAAACGGAAAACATTTCAGTGTGACAGACATCTCTAACACGTCGAGGTCTGTCTTCAAATCCAACTGAACGTGTTTGGCTTGAAGATCCTTCATCAGGCTTTGGTGAGGACTGTGTTTGACAACTTTTCATTCAAAGATTAATTACAAAAGCAAGTGAATCAGATCAGATGAGCTGCTTCTGATGAACCTGTGACCCTTTTTACTCTGCTGTATGCAGTTGATTTGAACAGAGGTCTTTGGCAGCACACAGGTTTACATGTGCCCACACATGCTGAGGAAACACGATTTCATTTTGAAATCTGGTTTATTTCAGAGAGCAAACCATTTAAAGACGTGTTCTCTCTGTAGGTGATAGGTCACCGAACTTGAATGGAAAATGTACAAGAGCAGAAATAACTACCTGAAGATGTGATTTGAACTGACTGACAGACTTTTTTCCCTGCACATGAATGAAATCCCTACATGTAGTTACTGTGTCCTTCCTCTAGATGTCAGTGCTGTAAAGCTATTTCTCTATTTTGCAGTTGGTGGAAACTCCTGGATTGTTGGTGACAGTGTTCAGGGAATGTGTGAGGCCAAACTCTGTAAAATACTCCATGTATTTGGAGACAGTTTCACTCTACACAGATTTAGATTTAGATGAAGTATTTAACATTATGGGAGTTTTAATGACTGAAGACTTGGTTTTAAAATCAACAAATTATAAAGCTAAACTCCAGTGATATAGAATAAAATAAGACATTTATAATAATAATTTTAGTTATACAGTTAAAAGACTTATGTTAAATTAGGATAAACTTTCCAACAAAGTGCATTTTAAAAACAGATTTAAGGATGATACTTATTTATCCAACTTGTTTCCTTGTGTCCAAACTTCCCAAAAGTTTTGCTTAGCAAGAAAAAAAAAATAGATTCTATATTTTATTAATGTGATGGGAGATTTCAAGTGTGACATTAGTGTATGTGGTAGTTTTATTCTACATTCACAAGCAAAAATATCATTTAAAAACACACCAAACAAATATCAGTACAGCTTTAAAACATTTTCTAAAGTAACACAGAGCAGGCGGCTCGTTTTTCAGCTCGTTTTTAACCATTTTTCTTTCTGTCTTTTAACAGTGGTTGCCCAACCTGAGGTTTAGGAACCCAGTGATGGTCCCAACATAAATATGAGATGTCACAAGATGATTAAGTAAGTACGAAAAAAACTTTTTTGCCTCACAAAATGATGTTGACCTTTTTCAGTATTGGGAAGAACTACTGCATAAATTAATCTGTATAGAAGCTTTTGTGGCTCCAGAGGGAGCTGTGCAAAATCTGACCTGTTTCCTCAAAGTGATGTTACTGAAAGCTGTAGTTCAAAGCTGGAATGCTGATTAAAGTTTGGTGTCTGTAGAAGGCGTACAAGAAAAATATCTGATGCTCCAAATAGAAAATAAATGCAGCATTCAGAAGAGGGATTACAGTCTAAAAAAGAAAGCGTTGACAATGAGGACAAACATGGATTGTAATTACTCTCATTGCCAGAAGGGGGAGACAAGAGTTCCACACTGAAGATTTAAAGCAGCATCAGTTTGGTCTGAAGAGTACAAGTTTAAAAATTCTTTTTAAAGAAGTGAGTTTACCAGACCTCAGAGGCATCATCTTTGTGTGAGGCTTGTTGCTATAACATAGCAAACCTGAATCTTCAACCCAACTGTCAACAGTCGAGTTGCATTATGGGTAATGTAGGTGCCAATTTCTGGCGAGGAAGGAGCATCTGTGGAATTAAAATGATATCTCTGGTTCTTCTACATCAATTCTGATCCTTTTTACAACTGTACAGTGATATTAAATGAATGTAATATTAAATCATTTTAGGAAGTCATAAGCAAAAATAGTGAAGAAGCACTAAAATATGTATCCTGACAGACAGTGGTTACTGATTTATGTTAAAAAAGAGCACAAATGATTGGAAATGTCCCATATATTTCATGTAATTTAGAACAGATTACATTTTTAAACAAACTTCCCCAGCACTGCCTGCCAGCAACAACTCACTGAGAGTCTACTGTAGTGGTTCTGTCTCCCTCTAAATTTAAATCAGACTGTCCTCTCTGCTTTTGAGATGAGTGAATACTTCTTGGAGAAAGTTTTTTTTTTTTTTTTTTCGGCCTCATGAATTCTTGCTGCTTGATGTCTGCAGCCAAGAACCTCCTCCAGCTGAGGATCTGCAGAGCAGAGCTGGCAGCCACATCAACAGCTGCTGGGTGAGATAGCTGCCAGTCTGAGTGTGTGTGTGTGTGTGTGTGTGTGTTTACTACAGAGAACCTGGAGAGCTGGGAGGTATGCAGCGAGAGAGAAAAAGATGCAGAGGAGAGAAACTCATCCAAGAGCTGAGTGAAAGAAAACAAAAGCAGCTTCTTTTTCTTTTTCCTCTCATCATCTCCTCTGCTTTTCTCTTTTCTTCCTCCTCCCTCCTCACTATCTTCTCTTTCTCATGTCTCTCTTTTATGCTTCTTCCCTCAGTCCTCTGCTCATCAGATCTTTTATTTGGTCTTTCTCTAATTCCCCTCCTTTTTTCATCTTTTCTTTTCTCTAATCATCTTTTTTCCATCTCTCTCTTTTCCTCATCTCTGATCCTTTCCATCTTCCATTTTGTCCTCATCCCTTCTTCTCCCTGGTCATCCTCTCCTCTTTATTCTCATCTCTTTCCCTTTTCCTTCTCTTCTTTTCCATACCTCCTCTTTTTTGACCTCCACATCTCTTCCTCTTTCATTCCTTCCCCTTCCACCTTGGTCTCATTGTATTTAACCCCCAGTCTTTCCTTCCTATTTCCCTCTTTTTTCCTCTTTTCCAGACATTTTCCTCCCTTCACATTTTCTCCTCTCATCATCTCATCCTTTCACCCCCTCCCTCCATCCTTTCCCCCCTTCTCTCCCTCACATTTCTCCTTTCTCCTGATCATCTTGCTCGTCATCTCTTGTCCATTTTCCTACTTCTTTTCCTCCTCTCCTCTTTTCTCATTTCCACATCACCTTTCCTACCATTTACCCTCTCCTCTCTATCATCCCTTCTTCTTTACTTGTTTTGTCTTATTCAAGGTCTTTTTTCCTTCTTCTTCTCTCGTCTTTCCCCCTTTTACCTAATCTCTCTCTTTCTCTTCCCTCTCCTCACTTTTAATTTTTAACTTGTATTAGGTTTAACAAACAACCTCTTGATTTCTAACACATGTAAAGAGTCAGGTTAAAGTTTTTAAAAAAAACATCTGCTGCTCATTGTTGCTGCAATATTTTTGTTGATGACGTTTGACGTTTAGATGCTTTTACTTTACAAACCCTCAACTTCCACTGAAGATTACTCAGAGTTCATTCATTGAATTTTTCCGAGAAAGTAAATTGATAACAGCGGGGGTCGAGCCAGGAGGAAGACAGTCAGTGACGTGCAACACGATGACAATCTAATGAGAAAAATATGGATGAAGAAAAAAATATTTCAACAACTGAATCATGCTTTATTCTCAATGATGAAGAACTCAAACAGTTTTAAATATTTTTCCTGGAGACTGTGTGAAAAGTGTAACAGGTCAGAAAAGAATTTCAGAGAATTATGTCACACTGTTTATTATTATTAAAACTGATCGCTGACGGCAGACTGCATGTTGACGCAAAACATTTTACAATACTATCAATTCCAATGAAACACCGCAGCCTGAAAATGACCCAGTTTATTCGACACCTCACACAGTGTCAAGAGAATATTTCAAGATGCATAATAATAGTCTTCACACAGGGAGTAGCTGCATTCAAAAAACGTTTTATTTTTCTTTTTCATCTTGCCAACAGTTGAGCACATAATTTGGGGGGTGGAGAGTTTCACCTCTAAAAACAATCTGACTCCGTGTGCCACCCAGTAAATGAAACAAACAGCCTTCGCATGAACAATAACTGTGCAGACACATCATCACTGGAAAAACGTTGTATTTACTGTATAAAAGCAGATTGCTGAGGGCGTGGCCAGCGACTTCACAAGATCATTATTCGCTCTCATTTTTAGGTCTCACACAGAGCAGGACCGGATTGATCAGATTGATCAGTGAGTTATTGCCTATTACTATTATGTACTATTGTTGTGTATTACTATTATTACTTATGGCTTTTGTACCATTACCTCACACAGCTGCACCTCTGGACCTTGGCTGGCAGATCTCTGGTTCTAAGCTCATTTAACCTGGCCAGTGGTGCAAAGTAATTGAGTACATTTACTCAAGTATAGCTGTACTCCACTACATTCTAGAGTCAAATATTGTACTTTTCACTCCAGTAAATTAATCAAACAGCTTTAGTTCATTTGCACATTCAGATTATTAATACAAACTGTCATCAACTAATAGATTTTGATGTAATATTATCAATGAAGCAGCCGAGCGTTACGTAAAGTAGTTATCACCACCTTTACCTGCTACTGCTGCTTACACATTAATCCATACATAGTTATAATGCAATAATAAAATACGTGAAGCAGAGATGGACTATTCTGCATAACAAGCAAAATAATTTTGGCTACAGAGTCACTGATCCACTGCAAGAATAATCTGAAGCCTTGTTCTTTTTTGCAGCACCCCTCTGCTCTCTGATCGCTTTGTGAGAGACAGCATTATTCAACCAAACTGTATTTAATTTACAGTAGTTCTGTGTGAAGTTACTATTCTAAATAGCATTAAGTGTGTTATCCACATGTGAGGTAATGAGGTAATGAAATCAGCCTCTGTTCTGACGAAGATTCAGCCAACTCATTTACCATCAGAGAGGAAGAAGGAGCCAGTTCCACACAATACTTGGCCTGCTTTCTGAAGGAAACAAGAATGGCTCCATCCATCCAACAGAGGGGACACTTCCTGTCTGAGGCCATTACTAGCAGTGACTCCATAGATCTAGTATAAGTAGAAAGGACACTTCCTGGTGTTGAGGGTCAAAATGAACAACTTAGGATCAAGGAGAGTTGGCTCTTCCTGCTCCAGATGGTTAATCGCTGAGACTCCAAAGATCCATTTAGAGTAGAGAAACACTTCCTGGCGTCAGAGGTGACTTTGAATGAGTCCATAGATCAAGAGAAGAGGGCAGTTCCTGAATTCAGCTGCTGAAAGTAGGTTTCATTCATCTACTGTAGGTAGAGCGAACAGGTAGAAATTACTCCAAAAGACTTCATAGACCAAGGACAGAAGAATATACAACCAGAGTCAAATTTGTTTTGTTACGCTGACAACACTGATCAGTTGGAGGCAGAAAGATGCCAAGACATGCTGTAATTTGTAAAAAAGAATGTGAGCTTATAAACATGGATGTAAACAATATCAGATTTTAAATACTTTAAAAAGTGGAATTGCAGATGTTCCATGTGGAGGGAAATGCACTCAGCACATCTGTCAGACCTCAGGAATACACACAATGCACCCTGAATGTAAACATAACTTTTGTTCATATGTTACACAGACTTTGATATTTCACAGTACGATTTCTTTGTTACTGTCACTTCACCCCTTCTCTGGTTAGCTCTGCTTTTCCTTTTGTTCCAGAAAGTCAGAGGATGGAGCTGAGGTCTTGTCAGAGATGCCATACATCTGAGTAGGCTGGGTTCAGTTGAGTCTATAAACCAGACCTGCGAGAACGTCTCACTTTTCAAGAGTGTAGAGTTTGCTGTCCCTGCCTTCTCCAAAATATATTTCGTCTTGTATGATTTCTCCACAATGAATGAATGATTTTACAGTTTATCCTTGATGTTTCAGATTGCTGAAACAATTATCAACACCCACAGAGGCATTAGGGGAAATATCTGGATGTATTGTCACATTATTCACAACAAATATGGGACCAGTTTTGTTTTCAAAACTTTAACATGCGTAAAACAGATACGTCTTTGGCTTTAACAGGAAAACTTGTTCACAATTACATTCCTACATTCTTGTACTGAAGTTATTAGGGCAGTACAATGGCATCATTATATCACGGAAGATTTTTTTCAAATATCAGAAAAACAGAAACAGGATGAGGAAACACAAATGTGCGGCATGAAAAGCTCTTTTACATCTGAATTGACATGACTGGGCTGTATGAGCTCACATCAGTCAGAAGTGACAAATGACACATGATGAAATTTTTGACACACATTAGAAAAGGTGAAATTTTGTCATGAGTTTGTCAGAATTTCCTAGTGGCCACTAGAAGAACTACAGGTTAAGACACCTCTAGCATCCAGTGTTACTTCTTCAGGGCAGTCTGGACACTTGAGTCTGTATCGGAAAGTGACGAGACTGGCCGGCTGGGCCAGGGTTAGCTGGTTAGCATGCTAACTTCAGTTGAAGATGTTGTTTTCTAATGACAGATTGATGCTGTACTTGCAACATTTCTTCTGGACTTGTAAGTAAACTGTTGTTAATGCTAACGTTGGCTATGTAGCGCTAGAAAATTTACAAATAGTCCCTTTAATGACAGTGGTTTCTGCTTACTTAAAAATCTCTGTCAATAGATTTATCAGTTGAGTTCACTGCCTGTAATAGAGGAGAATGATTCCAGGACTTATTGAAGATATAGGAAATTATTAAAGATCATTAATATTAATCTTTTTTCCACGGCTTTGGTGAGTATTCACTGCTGTGATGTGTTTTTCTTAATTTTACTGCTTCTAATCCTGCATTCCTTAAGTCAAACAGCTGCTGCAGAGAATTAAAATGACTTCTCTCTGGTTAAACATAAACCATGCATCAGCAAAATGATAAGCAGCCAGGCACATTACATTTAACATTTATTGCATGTTTATCCCTTTATGTATCTGATGAGTTCAGCTTCTCTGTGTGTGTGAGGGTGTGTATGTACAAATGTGTACAAGTGTGCTTGTGTTTGTTTGCTTCCCCCGCCGGGTGCCAACATTCCAGCCAGGAGACAGGAAGTCAGGAACAAGGTGGTGATGGTGATGTCATCGTCCTCGGACAGAGAATGAAGTCGTCGGTCCTCCGTGGCACAGGTTTGGCACACGTCCCTTCTCAAGAGCCAGATAACAAAAATCAGCCTGAAACACGAGGCTACTGACGTCAAAAAATAATCTTAGTATACATATTTCATGTATGACATACTACCACTTCACTTCAGAGGCAGAAGAAGCATTCAGATCACTTACTTTAGCAAAACTAGCAATGCCACAGTGTAGAAATACTGCAAAACAAGTAAAAGTCCTTCATTTCAAATCCCATGTAAGTAAAAGTGCAGAAGTATTATCAGCTAAATGTGCATAAAGTGAGCAAGCTGTGCAGAAAAATGGCCCCTGTGGCTGGTGGAGGTAGTTTAAATATTTTACATACAGTGCACTAGTCTAGTCCAATGGTTTTCAGCCTGGCTTACTCTTAATCTTTAACAATACATTATATTTTATTACCATGTGTTCTACATACATTTTTCCTATGTAAAACCATAAGTGACTAGTAACCCCATGTGTCAGGTAAATGTAGAGTTTGACACTCTGCTTCTCTTTAATGACCTAATAATAGTTTTAGGGATTTTAAGCTGATTAATTCAACTTTTTGGTGGAGATATATATTAGACATAAATTGTTATTCACAGCAGAGTATTTTTTATGTCTTTGTCTTTATATGACGTCTGGAGAGGAGCTTTCAGCTGGTTTTCATGCATGTGAAGCGTGTTGTCCTGTCTATAAAATCTGAATTTGCATCTGATTTCAGTGAAAAATGGTTTCAGATGTTGTTTCACTGTAAAATTTAACTATGACTTTGAAAAACTTGCGTGTTGATTCAGGTCGACACAGCATGTCGTTGTCTGTCAAAACTCACCTGAGTCTTAACCTTCAGATAAACTATTACAGACTCTCTCTTCTCTTGTGTCTCTTATGTTCTGCTTCCAATTTGCTTTTATTGTGAAATGACTTGTCCTTATGAATGAAGAGTATAGTGTGTGTGTGTGTGTGTGTGTGTGTGTGTGTGTGTGTGTGTGTGTGTGTGTGTGTGTCTGTGTATGTGTGTGAGAGATTTCCTCTTGGCCAGGTCACAGCAGGACTTAAGTCCACTGGACTGCTGCTGGGCCGTGTGCGTGTGTGTCTGTTCTGATGTATGTGTGTGTGTCTTTTATGAGTGTTTTATGGTGTACGTGTGTGTGTGTGTGTGTGTGTGTGTGTGTGTGTGTGTGGGAAGGCATTGGCAGCCCCACTCCCACACATTTCCCTGTTACACCCCCTACAAACACTCACACTCAGTGATCATAAAGATATAATATATGTAGACATGCAAGTCTTTTTTGCATTAATTGTGAATTTAATTGATTATGTTTGCATTTTAATTTTTGTTTTATTTACAAAATCTATTTATAAAAGCTATCTGGAACTGCTTTTAGCATGATTTTCTGGCATCTTTTGGATTCAAATTTTCACTTGGTTCATGTTTTTACCACTCCACAGTAAATGGGTAATTTCTACAATACAACATTAACTCCCGGTGAATGAGACCTCCGGGTTCATGTCCTTCACTGCTCTATCTGAACGTCACACTGCTTCCTGCCTTGGCATCAAAAATCGTCAATGAACGTAAATGCAGTGCTGCAAAATCGTCTGATGTAGATGTTTTTCTGTGGAGACAAAAAGTGCAAGAAAATTCAAAGTGTAAAATAAAATGCTGATGTCTAGGTTTGTAAAACCACAAGGTGTACACACACACACACACACACTCCATGTCTGTTTATTGTCCTAATTTGTTTAGTCACACTTGTGTATGTGTGTGCGTGTGTGTGTGCGTGTGTGTGTGTGTGGTGTGTGTTCTCCTCTGGGGTTAAAGACAGAAGAATAGCAGCAGCTCTGCAGCGATGTGAAACTGAGAAAGTGTTTGCTCCCTGCTTCTTCTTCCTGTCCCCCCACATCCACCACCACTTCCTCTCAATAGGACTCATGGGAGTTAAAATGTCTGCCCATCTGTTGGTCCGTCAGTCTGTCTGTCTCTGTCCGTTTTACCTGAAAGCGTCACTTCATTTGGGCCAGATGCTGCTGCATCTCTTACTCCCCAGCCTGTGACATGTAGCCCACAGCACAAGTTCAAGAGGAAAGTCCCCTCTCCTTTGTTTTAATAACAACAACAACCAAACCACAGACAGCATATTTCAATGAAAGTTCTTTTCTGAAGTTGTGGTTGTAAAGAAAAGAGCCCACAACAGAGAAAATCATCATCGTAGTTAAATAAAACTACAGTTCAGTACAAGTGGGTTTGTTTTCATTGCTCTGGCCATTTGTTCTATCAGTTATGCTAATATTGTCCTGACCAAAGAATTAGTGGAGATGTCAGAGTCCAACAGCACTGGCAGAAAGAAGGACCAGAAAGCTTGTGAACAAGCCAACAATATCCAGATGAACTGAACCCCTTCATTACCTCTGCTGAGGTTTTCACCCGTGTCTGCCTGTTTATTTGTCAGCAGGATTACACAAAAAGTACTGAACAGATTTGCACCAAACTTGGTGGAGGGATGGGGCATGAGCCAGAGATTTACTATAAACTTGTAAATCTCTGAGATTTACTATAAACTTGTAAATCTCTGGCTCTTGTATTTTTTTTCTCTGAAGTCTGGTGTATGTTGTTTGACACTGGCCTTGGCAGAGTGTCCTTCTAGGTCTGGAGATGAAACTGGAGGTGTGCACTTGAAATGAATGTAATAAAGCTAATAATCCTGCTGTGAGACTTACACTGATGTCCCTACATTCCCTGATATCAGCCATCACCTTAGTGAGTACAGTGTTATTATAACCAACAGAACCAATCAACAGAAAATGAAAGCCAACTTGACATAAACAATGTCAGCACATGGGAGGTTTCTGAGTCTGTTCCGAGGTCAAGACTGAACTTTCAATCTCAAAACAGTCAAAGTCATATTAAACCATCATTTTCCTTTAGTACTGTTGAATCCACAACTTCTGTGGTAAATGAAACGTACAAAGCAACAGGTTGACATCCAGCTGGTCAAAGAGGTTTTATAAGGTAAATGAGTCTCTGTCACTTTCCATCAACATAGTCATGAAGTAACAGGCTTTGTCCTTCTTTCAGCATGCCTGCCCTCATTACTGTGTGTGTGTGTGTGTGTGTGTGTGTGTGTGTTTGCATGCAGAGTTAGATATAGGTCAGACTAGGGTGTATGCATGGCTTTGTGTCTGTGTGTGTGTGCGATTTTGAGTGTTGAAAAGGCGCACTAATCTTTATCCATGTAACAAGTGAAAACAATGAGAACGCACACACACACACACACACACGCACACACACACCCTCTCCACCCTCCTGCTGCTCTCAGCATCTCTCGGTGTGGCAGCAGCACAATTCCCAGAAACTGCCCTCTATCCAGAACACACACACGCATATACACACACACACACACACACACACACACACATACATACATACACACACACACACACGTACACAAACACACTATAGATCTGTATCAGCTGTGTGTTTAAGTGACCACAGCACGTTTTACACGTGTGTCGACTTGTGTTTACATTGTGTATGGACTAAGTGCAGCGGGACAATGGTGGGACACAGTGAATGTAACATGACATGATGTGTGTGTGTGTGTGAACATTGTTGATGAACACACACACACACGGAGAGGGGAATGTATGTTTGTTTTTCTGTAAACCTGTGTGTCTTCTGTTTGTGTTTATTTTCCTCTGCAGACAGAACGCACTGTCAGCTGTTTTCTGATTGTTGTGTGTGTTGATGAGGCCTCCCTCTGATCACTTCTTGTTCTGTCTCCTAGAAATGAGGTTTATATACGACTAATTTGCAACAGCAAATATGCTTTGAAAGAAATGTAATTGTGACTTTGTTTTTTATTAATTTAATGAGGATATGTTGCTAGTCTAAGTATTTGGCAAGTCACAAATATGCGGACAGTGAACGCATCAGTAAAATGTTCATAGACACTGTTTATTTTCTGCCTGAATATCTGATCTTGCAGTTCAGTATCCACCTTTAGCACTTTGTTAACGTTAGAAGAAAAAAGATCACAGTCTGGTTTTACACAGAAAAACTTCACAGTGACTTCAGACACAATGTGTTTATTTACATTTCACCAACAGCAGAATCCTTCCCTAACCTTCACCAAAGTGCTTTTGTTGCCTGAACCCAACCACAGACCAGACTCTGGATCTCAGCCTCTGGTGTGACAGTGACACCAGATCTGCAGCGTTAATCAATTTAAAAGAAAACAAACAAAAAAGAACACAACGCAGTGATTATGTTGCCACCACTGTGTGACTGGGAAGAGTATATAAAGGTCATTTCTAGGAGATGGGGTTGTATTGGGCTGGGACTCACTGCTGCCAACTAGTGAGATGTGTGATTTTTGCAGGGGCTGCATGTTGACATGTGTCTCTCAGAGTCGATGTGGACTGTTGTGGATGAAGTGTTCTGTGTCTGCTATGCGAGGTGGACGAATTAAAGATGACAAAAAACACTCCAGGAACAGTATAAAGAATTATGTAATTTGAATCTTTTATTAACGTCTTCTCAGAAAATCTCTTGTTCAAATTCCACATTTTGATTTCGGAAGTAATTGCATCACACAGCGCTGCATGTGTTTCTTGAGCCCCTCACACACAGACACACACAGACACACACATCCAGCGAACGTACAGAATGTAACATGACCACTGGCACAAACACATGTATTGTATCTAAACCACAACACACATGCACACACACAATACACACAAACAGAGAATTTGCATGCCAGCACTCAAATGAACATGCATACATGCCGCTCTCACTCTCTCTCTCTCTCTCTCTCTCTCTCTCACACACAAACTCACACACACACACACAGAGCAGCCAGTGATCCCCTCCCTCCGTCTTTAACATTTTCTGAATAGTTGCAGCAACCACAAAATACTTTCCCAACTTCTGTGGGCAACTAAACTGGAGGCCCTGAGTTTGTTCACCATCACTCTTCCTCTTTCTCCCCCACATCCCTTCTTCTTTATCTCCATCTTCGACTCATTTTCTTTTCTTCGCCTTTAATTGATCCTTGTAATTTCTTGCTTTCGTTACCAAACTCGTACATTTTTTGCCACGTTTTTCTGCTTTTTTTTTCTCCTCAGAATTCTCATCTTCCTCTGAGTGCTCCTTCCTTTTAGGAATCTGGGTTTTAGGAATTCCTGACCTTCACAAAAACACATAAAAGAGTCTGGGAAACGTATTAATCCTTTACAAGTGCTTGTTGTTGTGGTTCCTGTCAGATATTTTGAGTTTTGATCACAAAATGAGAGTTGCATAATTCAACTCAACTTTCATTGTTTCGATCATCCCAAACCTACATCATACATCCCAATGAAAACATTTCAATATTTGTTGCCTTTGTTTAAACAAAAAACACTTTTTTCCCCAGTAAAAACAATTAGTAAAAAAAGTCTTCCTATTTAATAATAGTAATAATCATAATAACAATAATAATGTTTATTTACGTAGAACATTTCTTAAAGTTACAGAGTGCTTAAAAAAAGCAATAAAACACAAAAAAAGGCAAACAAAGATTATCAAACAGAGGGTAATAGAATGATGTAACATGAAAATATACATTGATACTATAATTAAAACAGTAATGAAAGCTGTTTGGGCAGATCCACAGCTGATGGTTGCAGGTATTAGCTCTGGCAAAGGCCTCCTGGATCGTAGCTACAGCCTGCTGCTGCAATGACTGGGATTGTAGAGGCAGGAGACGACCGACAGGGGGAGCTCTGGGCAGGTGTAAGAAGTGTAGAGGATCCTGGTACGAAAGACCAGCATGAGGAACCAATTAGACTGGCGCAAAGACCGCTGGGACGTCACGTGGACGTCACGGAAGTGCTTTGGCGCGAGAGTGGATAACACACCTGAAATGCCTCCATGGTAACACAGTGTACAACGTTTGAAGATGGTAGCCTAGCTTCAGCAGCCATTTAAGATGCAGCCTGTGCAGTCGTGTCCGAATAACTGTGAGCGTTCAGAGAAGAGAGTGAAAGAGTCAATGTAGGAGACGCTGTCTAAATAACCTGCAGGTTAATTAGAGCCAGGTGTGCAGAGACGGTAGCCGGCTGAAGCGCCCCACGCCGCCGCCACAGGAGGGAAGAGGACCGGACACTTACAAAGTCACTTTTAAGTACGTCAGACTGCTCCTTAAGCCACCTGTACCTACATGTGAGATGACCTTGTTAATATCCGGTTCGTTTGGACCGTAGCACCGGGGACACAACAAGTTATTGATCCCCGACGGCGGCTCCGGCTCTGTGATAGCAGACGGACCAAGCCAAGGACACGGCGTTGTTGTCGGGAATGCGGGAGGCTTCTGTGGCCAGTGAATCCAGGAGTTGCTCATCCCCATGGATCTTACAGAGCCTGGACATCCGACCCCGGCCGGAGGCATCCAGAGCAGTCCGGAGGAGAGGTGAGTGATGGCACTGTAAGAGATGTAACTGCAGAGATGTAGTTGTAGCAAACTCCCACACAGAGGTATGGTTTCACTCGGCCAGGTGTTTAAATCCAGGTGTGTGATGACTGAAGTAGGCTGCTTCACCCAGTTAAAAGACACTGATAAAAGCAAGTAAGATCTCAAATTTATAACGTTAAACGTGGCTTAACAACCGGATAAAACATCCATTATTTTGTATATGGTTCCTTTATGTAGCAAGGAGGAAGGTAAGGGTGTGGAGGTTGCAGTGTGCAGTTTATTGGTGTGTTACTCATCTAAACCTGGACCTAATTAACCTATATGTTTCTGGAAAGTAAACTGCAAACAGCCATATGAATGTCTCAGCACGTTTCAGTTGTAACTTGTATACAGAGGAGAGAGTTCAGGTCCCATCAGAGGCCTGGAATGAATGTTCCCCTTAACAGAAGCATCTTTGCCCAACCTTAACCATAAATAAGAATTTTGAAAAGGTTGCATCATCCATGCATCCACTTCTGGCCACTCTAGCTGGATCTGAGTTCCTGAACCCAAAACTGTTGGTGGGTATTAACTGCTCTGTCTGCATGATTTAGTCCATTTACTTCAAATTGTGTTTATTTTCCAAACTGTTGGTTCATTTCTCCAGGTTTCAGTTTCAGTTTGCTTCAATATGGTATGAAAATCAATGGACTAGAGACTAGAGAGTTAATCCATGACAGTGAACACTTTTTTTGTTAAAGCTGTAGTATCTTACTGTCCTTGACGTTTGTTCAGGTGGTGCATTCATGTGGTGGTGGAAAGCACCAACATCTGAGGTCAGAAAAGCAGCTGTCAAACAACTTTGCAATTGCAAGCAATTTTGGGGGTAAAACCAAACTAAAAGCAAACATGGACATTACTTACATGTCTTATATGATTCCTGCCAGCATTCAAAGACACGGTCAGAAAAGACTGTAGCTTTGACTAAGCATAAAAAAATAATTGCTGACTGTGATGGATTAGCTGTCTGCAGTAAGTTTCAAGACTCTACAAATTGATTTTTATAGAAATGACCTGAAACCACGGACTGCCTGGAAAGACGGAAATCAAAATAAAAGTCCACTGTATGCTTTGGAAAATTAAATTAGGTAAAACATGCAACGACACCACTATAATCCTTTGAGGTCTTTTAAGGCGACCCACCACACACTGGAAACTATACACTGACTGACTTAATCCACCAAACATAACTGAGCAATTAAATAAAAAACAAAAAGTATCTGCCAAGAAAAATCAGAGTCACTGCATTCCTCCCATCTCTCTGCTGTAGCAGTGATGAGAGGCTCTGCTGAATTACAGCGTTTTCAAACCGCACTGCTGAAGACTCAGTAATGTAGCAGCGGCTCTGCCTCGCTCCTTCTCCTCCAAAATACTATCACACCATCCCACTTCACATCTAAATCATATCAAACCCTCAGCCACAGTCAAAACAACTGAACCCTGGACAGACAGGGCTCCTCAGGCAAAGGACAAAACCAAAAGAACTAAGGTATAAATCTACAGCTCCACTAGTGCCCCATGAGGCTGCAATGATTGTTACACATTTAAAATAAAATTGTTGCATTCACTTTACAGAGGAAACAAAACTGGAAGTTTGACCTGGGCTCCACATCCAGCGTCAGCTCTGTTAGAGGGGTGTTTTGCCGCGTGACTGTTGTTTATTTGCTGCCATTTTACCAGTTATACCTTAACTGTAAGCTTGCTAATACCAGACTCACTGTGTGTCTGTAGCCTCTGACTGAACTCAGTAGAAACTTGAGTTATTTCTGATATTTCACTCCAGTCTTTTCTCTTCTTTCTCATGTCTCTGTGTTCCTGTTTTTGTCTTCATGTAAATTTGTGCCTGTCCTGGCAATTTAGCATCTGATTGCCTTAGATATGAATTGCACATGCACAAATATTGGTTTGGTATCGTGTTGTAATACGGTGCATTGTATACTTATGTTTAAGCATTTTAAAATGCAATGTTACCAAGTTAAACATGTTGTTATTACTGTTCCTAAAACCATATTCAGCATGTCATCATTTGCTGCATGCTAACGTATCATGTAGCAACATCTTGCTGGTATGCTAACATGGGGTAGGCTACATGCTAACACTATCAGAAACACTAGCATGTCTATGTAATGCCATATAAGCATCAGCATATTTAGCATTGGGCTTAGCTGTAGAGTTAGCATTGTGTAGAGCTGATGGTACTGTTGTGTACTATAATGTTAGCATGGTGGTTCTCACAACCTGTTGGCCCTGATTTCATTTTTGGAAACTTAATTCATTATCCTGAACTATCTAACTGATCTATAGCAGCTGGTGTAAATTTCCTCGTGTGCCAACTATCATATGTGAAGAAAAAAATGTGGAGTTTATTTGGTGCTCCAGTCTTTTTTGGTTTCTGTTTGTCTCAGTCGGCTGTTTAGAAGAGATTTGGATCTAAGAAATTCAACATCAAAATTTGACATGATGCTTTAAGTTCTTGAAACATGTTCTGCTGCTGACAGTGATATCAGATTCAGCTCCAAATCAACTTAATGGAGAAATGAAATGAAGTTAAAATGCTTCCAGTCAGATTTTTTTTTTTTTTTTTTGAGACAACACGAGAAAACCAGATACCAGTGTCAAAATCATGCCAGTAATAGCACCTATAATTATATTTGCCCTTAGCCTGTTGGCCTCCTCTGCCACGCTTTAATCACATATCGTCTGTCCTGATTTAAATTAGGATGTTTTTTGCCTCAGAAATTACTAGAATGAACATCATCATTATCCCATTTCACCTCTAAATCACTTTCTCTCCCCTCAACCGCATTCAAAACAGCTGCAGCCTCTGGAAAGTGGTAAAACAGTACTTAGGTTTTAAATTAGTGGCTTTACTGGAGGAATGAGCTTGTGTTGTTTTAACAAATGGCCAGGCCAACAGTTTTGGGTGGGACAGAGGGTCAGGGACACACAACTACTTTTTCAGTTAGCATACGAGAAACAAATGTACCTCACTGTTTTGAATTAATAGAAATTGATACAAGATGAGCACCAGTGGTCTACCACCACTTTCAAATATTAAAGCTTGATAAAGAGAAAGAAACATGTATTTCCAAAGATTTAAAACCTTATTTTGTGTTTTCTGGGATCTTTGTGGAGCTGTGTTACCACAGTCAACAATTTGTTTAAATTTTTTCCAGCTGTGAGCAGTCCCACATTTTCTGTTATGCTTTGCAACAGCTCAAAAATCAAACAAACTTAGTCTGCATATTAATCTTTGAGTGTTCTTAACTCTGCAAACCTGGTACGAATTATAATATAGAATCAAACTGTGGCACAGCTCAAGTTATGTAGAAAATAAATTACTAAAATGAACATCATCATTATCCCACTTCACATCTAAATCACTTTCACTTTCAAAACAACTCCAGCTGAGAACACTGGCCTAGAAAATGGATAGTATTTAGGTTTTAAATTAGTGGTTTGTGATGTTTTCACACACAGCTGAAGACAGAGCAGAGAAAGCAGTCATGAAAGTATAAACTTGTAAACTTGTATTTGGGTAAAGACAGTGTTGCTGTTTATGCTGACCTGTTTTCAATAATGATGTAAAAACAAAATGATAAATGCATACTAAAAATACTGAAATAAACATTCTCATTATCCCACTTTATGGTTTAATCTGTCTGTCCGCTCAGACGCTCAGCTGAAGCGATGGCCTAGAAAACAGACTGTGGTAAAAGTGTGAGGTTGTGTTGTTTGTTTTGGTAAAACCACGGATAACTGAGGGAAGGGACACAGCTCAATCACAAATGGACTTTAAATGGAAATTGAGGTGAGACTCGTTTTTCAAGTTTGTACTGTTACTAAGGTCAAGAAAGAACTTTGAACTTCAATAAATTGTCTTATGTGCAATGTGGATCAGGAACCATAAATGGCATTAAAGTGGCTATAAGCAGTGTTTTATGGTAAACAAATGACACTAAGCAGTCGCCTGTAGTGATGAACCCACAGAGAATTATCACTGACTCTGCAGTTCCCCTCTGATATACAGAGTTTTATAGTTTAACATCTTTAAGCTCATTGTTTGTTTTTATGCATTACAACTTGTTTTCACTACTCTTCCATCACTTTTGGCCACAGCAGCTATTTCCAGCTAAAAACATCAGGTAAACCTACTGCATCATACATGACAAAGCAGAGATTTCTCACAGGAGTTGTTGAGAGACCAAAGACAGAGCTCATATTCATCAGGTAGACACAAACATGACTGTAAACAAATGCCAGTATTGTCTGTGTCTGCTGGATGTGAAGTAAGGACAGTGATACTGGAACATTCGGCAAAACTCAGAATGACATCAAATGGCAGCGTTTTTTAAATTCTTGCTTTCTACAGTGTCTGAGTGTGTTAGGGTCTGTGACGTGATACAAACTTTGGTTTCCTGTGTGTTAGGTGACTAATGTCAAACCCTCAGTTACCTGTAATTGGCGTGGCTGAACATAAATGAAACAAATCAAAAAACAAAAGGAAAAACTCAACTGTTCCTCTGGTTCAGACTAAGAAGACAAACCATAGGTGAGATCACTGCCTAAATCCTTTCTGTTCTTCTAAAACAACTGCTGCAGTTGTGTAGCTGGATTTTAAATCGGTGTTGTATGGGATAGGAGGTGGTGTTGTTTCAGTGCTCCGCAGACAAAAGGCGTCCCATGGAGCAGGACGCTGTTTTTTGGTTTTGTTTTTTATCTTCAGAGATACTCAGCTCTGCTTTAATTAATGATGATGGTAAACCACAAATGACTAGAACAAACATTGTAATTATGTCACTTCACAGCTAAATCATTCTCTGTTCTCCTAACTACACTCAAAACAACAGCAGCTCAGAGCACTGGCTTACTAAGTGGATAGTGGTAGAGTAGATAGTATTTAAGTTTTAAATTAGTGGCTTTGCTGAGGTTGTGTTTGCAGGACCATAGCTCCATTCACTGCACTCCAGCATAGATTGGGGTGGTTTGCATCTAAATCCATAGAACCAGCGTCCTCAAGTCTGAGGCCATGGTGCTGTGATGGAAAATGGTGGTTTGCTCCCTTTGCGTTCTCAGGCTCTTGTTCATGACCCTTACCAGTTGGTCTAGATCCCTGCTCTGAGCTGTCGGTAGTGACCAAGAGTGAGACTGTGGATAGAGGTGGCCAAAATTCACAGGATGTCAGGGCTCATTTTAGGGATAGGGTGAAGAGGGTATCCAGAGGGAGCTCAGAGACGAAATGCTGTGCCTTCACTGTAAAAGAAGCACATTGACATGGTTCAGCTAAAATCCTCAGGATTCTGGAGAAGGAGATGGAGGATGACGACTCAAGAAAAGTGCGGGCTGCTGAGCTTGCTTATACTAGAAAATAATTAGTTTGTTTTATGTGTTGTCTGGCAATGTCATTTAATTATGGGGATTTTCAGACTGTCTTCCATAGAATGCATTCACAGTGTTGTACTTTGTTTGTACACATGAAAAATGACAGAAATATTAAAAAAAGCAGAGAGAAGTTAAAACCCTGTTTACTTTCTCATCTCCATATACCCAACTAATTCCTGCATGAAGTGGGTGTGAATGAGGCTTACACAAATTGTCAGACAAAGCCCCCCTAATCCTGTTGGACAGGTGTAGGGGCAGGGGGTTCTGAACTATTTGACAAGTAGTATGTGACAAGTGAGTATACTTTTCTAGCCTCATGCCACCATGTCCAGGACCTGAATAACAAATGGATACAGATTAATTGGATTCTAACAGTACTTCTCTAAAAAGTTCAACTGTTTAAGGATAAAGAATGCAGATCAGCTTCATGAGTTCTCTATCTTAAAAATCTTTTCATTGGCGTTGTTTTATTAACTAAAACAAAACATAATCAAAAATGTCTTTAATTACTTCTTTCACAATTCCTTTTTAGTCTTTATCTTTAGAACCTGTAAAATATGTGAGGATCCACATTCAGTGGGTTGTCTCCTTCATTTCTTTACATCTTGAAGGAAGAGAGCGTTTGTTTTCACCTCTTAACCCACCATGTCACAGTCTCCGATAATAACTCGGCCTAGAATGCCATACCCACTAATCTAAATCTAAACAGTATGTCACCCTCCACTTGTTAGGCTGTGTTGTTCTCAGTGTGGTTGACTGGAGGCTGATTTAGCTTAGCGACCGCCAACCTTTCCTCTGAGGACACATAGTTACACACAGAATTCCTCGGTTCGGCAAAAGACACATATGAGAGATGGACAAAAGGTAGAAAGCTGAACAATGTAGACACAGCAACCTTAGTGGATAAGTTAGATATCACTTAGTTCAGAATGTGCAGCAGAATGTGCAAAATAAAAATCCGAAAGGGTGCGTCCTCTGGGGAGAATGACAAGTAATTATTCCTGATGTTGGTTCTAGAGGAAAAGGATTGTCCACAATCAGTAGGGTTTATCCTCTTGGGAGCATGAATGTGCGTGTGTGTGTAAAATTTATGGCAATCTTAGATTCCGAAATTCAAAATGTTGGCAGAGCTAGAAAAAAAATCAGGTCACCAAAATATCAAGAGTCATCCTCTTTGGACTAAGAATATCAACAGGAAACTGTATTTGCTTCTAGACAAAAAGATGGACAAACAGACTGACCAAATAACAGGCTACTGTGCTGCTAAAATCAAAAATTGCATGTCTTAAAAGCCTTTAGGCCTAGAAAAGTAAACTTTTTAAAGATTTAATGACAACCGCACACTGATGTCTTCAATATGGACATTTTGTCTCCAACGTCAGTGAGTGGAAAGTTTTGTTTTCTCACGATCATAAGAACTTTATTTTGTGATCTCGACAAAATAATCTCATTGTCTCAGCATCACAAGAAAATTTTTCCAGCCCATTTTATCTTGTCACAACAAATAATTGATCCATAATTAATCAGTTAACACGCTGCCAGAAAGAAAGAAGAAAGAAGACAGCTCTCAATTACTTTGTCAACTTAGTGTGACGTCATAGCATTCTTTCACAAATTTAATTTCATGATGACAGGAAACAAAACCGCAGAAGTAATTGAATTCATGTCTTTTGTGGTTTTTTTGCATGTGTGGGACTGACAAATCAGGCACTGAGTTGTGAGCTGAGAACCCATTTAAATTGGAGAAATTAAAGAAACTATAAGACACAAATGGAAAACAAAAATGCTAATTCAACATTCAAGTAACAGGATTTGAACCCAGGTCAGATCCTAAACTCTGACTGTTTTTCTTCTTTTGTATTGGTTTGTCTGATATCAAGATCAAATTCCATGCAGCTTACGAGCCCCATCCCGCTTCTTATCACCCTCGGGCCTCCATCGGCCCCATCCCAGTCCTTATCGTCCCCCCGTCCTCCTCCCCTCTGAACCAGGGCCAGTGTTTGAGTGTGTCTAAGGCTGATAGCATTGACTTCAGGAATCACTCCATCTCATTCAGCAGTTCCCACAGACTCACCACAAAAGAAAAAAAAAGCCCCACACTTTACACACACCACAAAAGAAAAAATAGACTTCACTCGCACACCACAAAAAGAAAAAAAAACACTTTATCTCCCACCCAACCCCTGTCGTTGTGCCAAACAATCCAAAGTCCCACTTGTTTCACCCCCTCCCTCCTTTAGTTTTTCTCTCTTGTATACTGCAGTCCTGCTCGCTCTCTCTTTCTCTTGTTCAGAATCGCACTTGATAGACAGAAGATATTCGGTTCTTGCCGGAAATGAACACGAGTCAGAAAAATGTGGGGAGTTTACAGAAACTTGTTGTTAGCAGGGTGAAAAGGGAGAAAAATGGGAAAAATAAGATAAGTGGAAATGTACAGACTAAACAGGCCCAAGTCTGTTTATGAAACAAAGAGCGAATACGTGAAATATTGCAGACTCTTTGCTTCAGTTTGTATGTGTACGTGTGAAAGGAATGTTGAAAAAGTTTTGACCTGCTAGCAGAAGGCTTCTTAATAGATGGGAGGCTAATCAGTTAAAACACGCTTGTTAACGATTTAATATTTATTTCACGATAAGAAGTGTCATTGACTCATTTTTTAATTGTTTATTAGAGACTGTGGAGAAGTTGTATTTCCATACAGATGGCTCCATGCAAGCACAGCATTACATTAATATAGCTGTGAAAATCAATTTGAATGAGGCTGAAAAGCATTAAGGGTGTACACAGTGTTAGTCTGCATGTATGTGTGTTTACAAGTGTGTGTGTGGTGGTTTCAAATGTGAAGACTTGAGAAAAAATGTCAACAACATTTACATGTGGTTTTTGATTTCTTTAAGTGAAGCTCAGATTCTGAATTTTTTGGAGCTTTTACCAATAATAACCATAAACCTTCAACGCTGCACTTATCAAACTCTGAGTTTACTAAGTGCTAAACTGCTTTGCTCAGAATAACAGCAGCAGTTAATGAAGTGACAACTCCCACCCTTCAAAAACCTGGACAAGATTCAAACTGGCACCCTTTCAGTTTTCACCATATGCTCTAAAGCTGTAACTGCTCCAAGTCCAACACGTGGAAACAAATCAAAGCAGTACACAACACAAAAGACACAACCGACATTATAAATGTGTGATAAATGACCGCAACAAACATGCCAGGACATGCATTGATCAGAGCTCCTCATTCTGTGACATGAGAGTTACCATTTTGAATATACACACTGGAGAACAATACAAAAAGTTGTTAAATGGTCATGCTTCTTGTATAAGCAGCACTCCTGATGATGAAGCTACAGTGGTGATAACAGGGGTTACTCTTGGTCGTAGAGCTGCAGGGCTCCATGTTGAGTTCATCAGCAGGATCCAGCTAAGATAAAGTTACGATTCTTGGGCCAATAATTAAACAAGTCTGAGAAAAATCTATACCCCTGCTAGTTGGCCCCATAATTGTGTATTCACATTACTGTGGAAATACAGCTATCGAGTTCACTTTACCATTATTATGTAGGTGATATGTTGCAATGGCTCCAAGTACAGTGAAAAGTACACATTTGCTGAGCTTTGACCAAGCTGTGCTGACCTTTTGTGGGCACAATCGGTCCCTGTTGGCCACTGTTGAACTGAAAAATGGACAATAAATCTTATTATCAATATATTCATACATTTTAATATACAGTTTGAATTTCTATAATTGTACAGTCACAAAATTGTCTTTGTATCAAAACCAGACCAAAAAGATAATTGCTTGGTGAAAAGGCTAGCACACAGATGCAGCTAGCAGGGTTGTTACAAAAACAATATGAAATGTGTCTGAAATGTAGTAATCTACTGCTAGTAAAATTAGCATTGTAGCTTGTTTTGCTGCTGTAATGTGAACTTACAACTGCAATTCTCATTACAGACTCACTGAGTCATTGTCAAGTGCATTGTGTTTTGCTGCTTCTTAAATTAGCTTCACATTCAGTCAGAACACAAGATAGAATGATTTTGGACCTTTGGTCTCCCACTCATCCATACTTAGAAGACATTCTGGGGAGTACCATGATGTTTCTCATACAAAGTACTGGCAAGACACTACAGGTGGATAGGGTAGAATTTTTAACTAATAGATATCACAGTGAAACTTCCCCAGCTGATTATTTACATTAAGACAATACTTTTTTTGTGTGTGTTACAAGTTTTCTGAAATTTTATGTTCAAATATGCAAATGGAACATTATCCAATTAAAAATGCGTTTTGCAGTCATTTTGTTTTTTACAGAGGGGTTTTGGATATTTTTACTCTATAAATGAGGAAATATTGTCAACATATGATCTTTAATGACATGTATTGAAATGTTGTAGGAAAACAAACACATAAATTTGTATCTTGGGTGTTTTCTTTCCACTAGTCTGAAAGAAAACCTGTAACAGAAGAAAATCTCAAAATTGACAAGTGCATGTTTTTTCCAGTAGTTTCTTGCCTTAATTGAGAAAATAAAACTTACTGACCTCTCTACTAGTAAGTCAGGATGGATAGTGTTTATCGAATGAGCCGTTAAAAAGGGCTCTGCTCGACAGGTCAGTGGCACATACCAGTCTGAAGGATTGTCTGTGAGGGAAGCCAAAAACATGTGGCTCAATGCAGAGTGAGGCTTCAAAGAATTCCACTACAAACATCTCTAGGTCATAATTTTAAAGAGTCTGTGTGAAAATAGTTCAGAAATGTTGGGTGTGCAGTCTGAACAGTGTGTGAAATATGAATGTTTGATAGTCATAGATCCATCATCTCTGTAATGTTGATACTTAACTTTACTGCAGCTGTGACAGTGTTCATATTTTACTGTCTTGAAGTTTGCTCATTTGCTATAATGAGTACCTAAACAGTTTAAATGTAGCTAGTAATTGACAGTATTTATGTATAGAATGTGTATTTAGTTAATTTTGGAGCCAGTCATCACAAGAGACACATCTGTCACTTTAGCCTGTGTTCACACAAAACAAGTTGCACCTTGTTCCTATAACAGGCTAGTCATGTAACTTTTGCTAAGTTATTTTATCTGATTTCACAACTACTGTTAAAGATACTGAGTTTATCAATATTATTATGACTATCCTATCCTATGTTTAACTTTAGATTTAGTGGTATTGATAAATGTCTGTGCTCATATTGCTGAACCCACTGAGAATCAAGAGCCAGTTCTGCAGCTCTATGCAGCTTTTAAGGTTTTCTCAGGCGGCAATCGGGTGCCACTATTGCCTCCATTGTTTTCAATGTAAACATGGCGGCAGCGGCATGGAGGAGGGAAGCAGCTCTTTGTCGCTGCATTTTGAGTTTATGATAGTTCAACTTGAAACCGATGCAAGAGCTGATTTCACTGTATCTGAGTTCCTTACATGAGTCACCTCTTCACCAGCAGAGAACACAGGAGAGATATCAGTTTTAGTTTGATTATCTGATCTGGGATATTAAACATTTCTGATACTAGTTGGCAAAACTTGGTATATCAGTCATGTCATTTTGCAAATTAATTTAAAACCTGTTCAAAATGTGCCTATCAGTGGGTTAGTTGCTTGGTCCATGTCACTTATAATAACTGGTAACAGTGTAGAAAGTGCTGTTGCAGTTGAGTAAATTGTCCTAGTGATGCACTATCCTGATGGCATTGTTCCACCTCCATCAATTAAAAAAAACAAACAAAAAAAAAAAAAAAAAAACAGTCGACACTGCACTGCACTTTTCAGCACCTGCAAAGCTGGAGGTCAGTTGGGATGAGCGGTTGTTGAGAAAATCTATAGACAGACAGAGATTCCTCCATTTATAGTTAGATAATGGAATTATACTAGGTGGAAACAAAATACAGAACATCAGTGTTGCCAGGTGGCAGCTGTGCACTTTCCGTTATAGCATTGTTTTAGTTCTTCAACTCCATGTATTAATTGTATAGTTTAGTCTCTCAGTCTCTCACTAATCCTCCATATAGACCCGTAGGCAGCGGTTTCTAGTAAACAAGCTTGGATTAAGAAGATAATGTTGCTCTATTTAAACATAATTTAATGCTCGGGGCTGTGTTTCTGTTTATTTGTGTTTGTGTTTAATAATAATAATAGTTTATTACACATCTGACCCATAGAACAAATAGTACACAAATCTAAACAATACATAAGCACAGACAAGATATAAGAGACTATAAAAACATCATGTGGTGTGCAGACTTGCATAGTGGGCCCAGTAGACGCTGAGATAGCTGTATCTGAATGAAGAGGTATGTCAGCAGTGTGATTTGTAGATGTGTGTGGATGCTGTACAAACTTGTAAAATGACTTTCTGATTACAGAACTAAAAGTATCTGGATAGTTGGTCACAAACATCTTGCTGGCTCTACATCAGCCAAATGAAATGCATTATTATATGCTACTCAGAGTCTGCCTAGAGCAGTGTTTGGATATAGGCACCAGAGATGCAGAAAGAGAAAAAAAATCTGGGACCAGTACACTGTTTAAAGGGCTTACTTCAACTACATGAACTTGCACAGAAGTGTGTTAACCATAATATACAGGGAACCAGTCTGGCACTTTGTTTGGCTGTTATCACATAGGGTTGTGGGAATCACATTACCAAGGTAATTAGTGGAATTGACATGTTGCAAGTTACTAAAAGTGCCATTACTGCCAGACAGATGATGCATATGTCATGAAACAGGTGATTAAGGGGAAATTGCGCAACGTGACAGCCACACACTCACTTAATTTGCAACTCAGATTGTCTACATATAAATTACACAGTGAAGGCGACAAGCTACCACCTTTCCACACATTAGTTACAGTGACGAAATCAAAGAACATACTAAGGTTTCTCATTTGGTTATACAGCAGCAAACACAGGAAAAAAACACATTATTTTATAATGAGATAAGACCTTATTCTTGAAGTTGACCTGGAAAGAATGGGAAAACCTCCCATTATTTCAACTCGGAAACGTTCACACATTATTTTACTGTCTTTGTTAGCTGTGTAGCCAAACTAGATGAATGGAAATTAAGCCAAGCCAGGTCTTTTTTAAAAATTGCTAAATAAACTGTGTCTGAGTTTTTGATTTTATTTTGATATAGTTAGAATTGGTAGCAATCATTTTTGGACACTTCTACAGCTCTTTGTGACAAGTTATAGCTGTCAGAAAGATTAGATGTGCCTAGGATATTTAGGATGGTCCAGTATGTCTCTCTCTCACCATCACCAACACAAACCGTCTTTTGATTTAACGACACTTTCACTATGCACTTAACACTTCAATCACTGCTGACTTACAGACATGTCTCCTTTTAAAAATAAAATATTGGTTGAAATACTTTATACCAGATGTGGTCATGTGCGGTTTGCACATGATGACAAAATAATTTGAACTCAGAAACTGGTCCTCACACTATCCTGAGTGAAATCCCTGAGGAGCCCCCAGTTTGTCACAACCCGCCTCAAGGAAAGACATTAAAGAGACCACATGTGATTTGTAATTTTAAACATTGTTTGATGTTTAGTCTGGGTGCATCCTAAAGCTGTCAGCATGCTTCAAGAGAAGTGCTTTGTCAGATTGTAGAACACGTCTGAAACTCCCTCCCCCCACACCTTCCTGGCATTACAGTTACTATCCCATTCTGATATATGAAGCATACACCAGCCTATATGAAGCATACATCCACTTTTTACCCTTTTTAGTATCCGTTGCAGTGGCCTTATGTCTCTGCACCCTTGGGTGCTCCTCTGAGAGATAATGGATGGACGATCAAACACAGCTGTTCTGTCTTGTTTGCAGGTCAGCATGAGTGATTCCTCATATTCATTGAAGGGCTCGCCAGTCTTACCACAGTAAAACCACTGGGACGCTTCACTGTGATAACATTGGCCTCCCCAGTGGTTATTAGGGAATGAAAAGTGTTAATTATTCCTTCGTCAGATTTTCCCAGACGGTGCAGAGATCCGAACCTTCAACCTTTAACCTGTTATTAGGCAGCATGGTACAGTTTGACAGGGGCTGACAGAACTTAAGCTCATGTGGCTGATGTGGTTGCTAAAGGAGAACTACCCTTCATAAGGAGGATTTAATGAATAACTCAGCAGCTCAGCAGAGGTTTGTAATTTAAAGCTTTTAGTAAGTTAACACTTCCTGTCTGTCCATCTTCAAACTGCTAATCATAGAAATGTAAGTGTCTCTGAGTGTCTTCTGTGGATTGAAAAATACCAGCAAACACCATGACTGTCACACAAGTATGTTAATCCATCATATTTTATTTCCCAACCATACACTTTAGTATATGTTGAAAATGTCAGCAGCATTTGCTATATATACAGCCACAATGTGACTGCTTTATTTTTTCCTGTTGCCACCACATTTTTGGCGCCACATACACTTGTAATCAGGAGGAATGGACTGTTGGCAGTGATCTGATGTATACTTCTTCTGAAATAGGCAAAAATTCCAGACATTTTCCCATAAGGGCTTGAAGAGAAGCTGAAACACACTTCATTTTGAAAGTGTGTGCATTTTTGTCATACTTTAAGATTGAAAACTCTGTGTTGAAACTTTCACCCTTTGAAAACTTATAACAGAGTCATTACATGCATGCTACAAAAGGTCCCGGGCCAGACCCAAACCGTGGATGTTGAGGTTATGTGATATGAACCTTAACCATTAGGTACCAAAGTACAGTATAAATACTTTGGTAGATTCTTACATTCTTAGAATTGGTCAGTGGTGTAAAACTGAAAAAAGGTAGTTGTCATAGAATCTCATCACTCATTTGTTTTTCTAATTCCCATTTCAGACCAATATGTTTTAAGTGAAGCCAGCTTCATGTGAGCCTTGTTATTCCTCTTTGGTTGTTTGACATTCTGGGACATGTTGCTTTAGCTACAGGGAATTCTTGTTTGCACTTCATGCAACATTACATACCTATTTTACCTTAAAAGTGCTTTAGAATAATTTTAATAGTTCATTGACTTGTAACAGGGAAAATGGAGCCTCTATTATTCCCACTCTGTTCCCTGAACACCTGTTCTTGTTCTATGCAACTTTAGCGAGCAGGTATGATCTCCCTCTAACTCATAGTTAGGGGCTTAATCTGCTGGAATCAGACCCAGAATTGTCAAGAGTAATGCTGAACTGTAGATCAGTTAAAATGACTTAGAAGTCATTAAAAACCAGTGTTCATCTCTGATATCCAGCCAGAAAACTTTGAAAACATCTAGAATTATAAGAGTTTGGTGAATTTGTTACAGTAACAGCATTTCATGGGGATCATGGGTAATATCCACCATTCGGTCATGTTTCAGTTCAATGAGTGGGGCTATGCAGTCAGAGCTCCGGTCAAGAGATTGATAAACTTTTTCCTCCTGTACATGAAAACCACTTCACTGCTCGGAGTTGGAGCCAGACAGAATGAATTACCACTTGTGGCTGCAGAGGGCGGTGTTCCTCAGCAAAGTTACATTTTGTTGCTTTAATCGTGGATATAGACAACACTCAACTGTATTACTTTGATATTGAAAACAGTCTTGTTTTGAAGTTCGGTTTGAACTTATTAGGAGCATGTTTTATGGTTTCCGAACAGATTAATAGATATTTATTTTAATGTGAAAAACACACCATTTGGCTGAATCTTATTTTTTGAGCACAGTTTATGCTTTTCAGCAGTATGTTTTACAGTACAGTAAAGAGCGCAGTTTAAAACTGAACAGTGTTCATTCTCAGTAAATAAGTTATTAATTAAGTTGTGCAGATTTGTCTCCTTTCTCCAAAAATTTAAAATTATATATAAGAAATGTGAAGCACTGTGAGTTCAAAAAGGATCATGGCCAAAATGTGAACTGAGATTCTTTTACCTAAGGTCAACCACTGAGTCACAGATCTACCCATCATAAAAGATGACTCATATAATCCTGATCATGGTCACCACTGGTCATTTTCCCACAATGCATTACTTTTTTATCTCTTGACCCTCACTGTTACCTTCCTGTATGTCTGTGTGCATGGCTAGTTCTGAGAAAAAGCATGAGAGCTTCCTGATTTCCTGAGACTTCCTGACTGAAGAGAAGAGATTTAAGACCTGGAAAAAAAGAAGAATGAAAAACAAAAAAGGATAAAAACAAAATATCTGAATACTTCTGTCAAGGAGGCAGTGTGTGTGAGAGCGCTAGCGTGAGAGTCACTTAAAGACGGAGAGAAAATGACAGGGGTGATGAGAAGAAGAAGACAACAGCACATAAGAGATGAGAGACAAAAACAAGTGTTCAACTAGAGAACAGAAGCGTTGTGTTCAGTGGGAAAGGTCATATATTGTCCTGCGGTGCTGTAGTGCATTAATTACAGGATAAGAAATGATAAGCTCTGCTGCTGTGCTATGAATAGACAGACAGAGAGACAGACGGATAGCTGACAGTGCAACCGGATGCTGACTGTCTCTGGGTTACTTGCAGTGCTGGTGTTCTTTTCATTTCGTGGGTCAGTAACTGCCAGAGCTCAAATAATAGGAGGAGGAAAGGTGTAAAAACAAGGTTACCTGCTTTGAATGTTTCTAAAAAAGTTTATTTATATTATCATTTCGTTGCTATTAGTAAGTCAACAACATTCTTTTAATTGATAAATGGATGATGGCGAAGTTAGCAGGCAGGCAGGAGTCGGTGTTACACAGGCAGGAACACCAGGAAAAGGCAAAGAGGGACCAAGCAACAAGTCCAGTAACAGGCAGGAGGTCAAAATCAGGCATGATAAAGAATCTGACGAGGTGCAGGTGGATTTGACCAGTATATAATCAGGGAGTGCGGAACAGTTGAGCAGCAGATTTAATGACGATCGATCAATGCCATTGCTATTGAGACATTTTACTCAAAACCACAAATGTAAACCTTCTGGTGACACTAGAGGAAAAATCCTCTTAAATGTGATGTTTTTTTGTCATTGCTGATTTCAGATCTAATCTACATGTGTGTATTTTTTAGGCAGAATTAGTTCTTCAAGCAAAAGAAGCATGTTGTTCCTCAGATACTTTGAGAGACTTTTTCTGCCAAATCTAACCATGTAACCATTTGTTTTAAATGGCCAATAGGAAAGAGAATAAACAATCATACTCACTTTACTGTTTTCTTTATATTACCTGTCCATAACCAGGTCAATATTCTCTTCAAAAGATGGTCTTAATAAGTATTTGTTACGCCCTTAGAAAGTCTGATAACAGATGTTTTCATATTGTTACTGCGTCTCTCTCCCTCTCAAAAGAGAAAAATAGAATAATTTGTTTATTATCAACCTTTACAGCAGTTTGGAAAAACAATCTCATTTTCACACATGGGCTGATATTTATGAAATTACTCAGAGTTTGGAGTGAGTTTCAGACACTCCAGGGTCCTGAAACCAACCCAGCATGTAAAGGTTTGTATAAACCTCCAGTTCAAGGGGAATTTAGGAAAAAATTGTTAATTTTCTCAATCACACCCATGCATTTTTGGATCATAAAACATCACACATAAACACATAAATGACCATGGAGACATCTAACACAAGCAAAATTCCAAAAAACAGACTAATTTTCTCATTGAGCAGCATCCTTTGAATTGTACAGTGGGTTTTGAATGAGTTTCATGGGATCGTGAAACTCCTCTTGGAGCCCACTGTGCATGCCAAAGACTTGTGGAGGAAAAAAAAGCATAATTACCAAAAAACAAAAAAGAATATAACAAGGTTTATTCATGCAGTGTCAGCAGGTTGTAACATTCAAAACTGGAAAAAAATGACCAGAGCTTTCAAAAATAAACTTTATGTAGTTTAGCACGTTGCAGGTCTTCCACTGTCATCAACACATCCAAAAGACTGGCTCTGTACTTTTTCCAGCTTTTGAAACCTATAAAGTAGTTCACACCTAATTCTGTGTTTTTATGTTTTTTCTATTTTATCTGTTTTGTATAATGCCACACATGCATCTTAATGAAGATCATTTTTAGGTGTGATTAGGTGTCTCTTTAGCCACACTAGCAGCATGGCTCAAGGAATGGCAGTTGCAGTGTTGTTCTGTTGGTCGACCACTTTGATCCAGACTGGATACCTCAACAACTACTGAATGGATGACTATGAAATGTTTTGCAGACATTTATGGTTCCCTGAGGATGAATCCTACTTATTTTTGTCATCTGCAACACCTGCATCATAGGTGTCTGGGTGCACTGTTCAGACCCATCCCTTCAAGCCAATCAGAATGGAGATGGTCAAGTAAGATACAGATGGTGGAGATAGTTGTCTGAAAAAAAAAAACTTTGTATTAATACTTAGTATTAAATATTCAATACTCCTTTGTTTTAGTGCTACTGAGCGTTCATGAGGACTTTTTGTCAAGTCTGGTTTTTAAGGTCAAAGGTCATACAAATAATGGGTGTTCGGTTGTATGTGTTTGCATGTATCTGTTGTTTCTTTTGTGCAGTTTGTACATTATGCAACTGTGTGTGTGTGTGTGTGTGTGTGTGTGTGTGTGTGTGTGTGTCAGTGGGTGATAGAGGTGGGGGATTCCCGCAGCGACCCGTGTTAACGGGGTGTGTGTGTGTGTGTGTGTCTCCCATCCATCATCACACACACTTCCCTCCTTCAGCGCATTCGAAAATAGAACGGTGTGTGAACATGACCTCTCCCACACATAAACACACACACACATACACACACTAGTAAACACACCCATTACGATGCCATTGTGTCTTGGTTTCTTGTCCAGAATGTGGGTGCGTGTTTGTTTGTGTTTGTGTGTGCATGTATGTGTTTGTGTGCGCGCATGTGTGTGTGTGCGCGCATGTGTGTGTGTGTATTATCAGAAGTTGTAAGGAAAAATGTCCCTCTTGCCATGTCCTCCCTCCTTCTTTCTCTCTCTTGCTCTCTTTTCTTTCTCGCCACAAAGTCTGGAGTCGCTGCCAAATTTCCTTTGTGGCAAAGGTGTGGTGCCACGACACTGTCACACACACACACATAAATGCACACACACACCCTCTCGTTTGTTATAGAAACATCCACACTGTGGATGGGACATGAAATGATAATGACCTCTGTGGTGTCCTGATGTACAGATGAGGTGAAGGTGAAGAACCCTGGGGTGTCAGGAGATGTAGCTACTGTTTCCTCTGCTGAAACCATTATTTCCTAATTCAGGATACCCCTGATTACACAATCCTATTGTACAAAACTAAAAAAAAAAAAAAAGTGAATACAGAGGGGCTGATACCTTTGCACAGCTCTAGACGGTAGGGAAATATCTCTGAACAATTTAAAAACTGTTAATTCAGTTTTGAGAGAGAGGATCCATTTAGAAAAGGTGACCCTGTAAAAATCCTAATTGAATAAATTAGCCCAAGCATACTACAAGCCATGAAATCAGAACATAATTCAGGACATATTTAAAAATTTCAGATGCACGGCTACTGCATCGTGTTATAACTTTATGACCGTGTACTCTCTCAATACAGTAAGATAATATATGTGCTAACAGATCAGGGGCAGAGATTTATATCAGCCCCAAAAAAAGCTGCAAGTACACGGTTGACTCACTATAAACAATGACATAAAGACATAAAGATTTAGCAGATATGCACACACACACACACACACACACACACAGGCAGCCTGGGACAGCAGTGGTAAGTGGGAGTTGTTCCTGGTTGGTCGAGCAGGAGGCTCTGAGACGCCACAGCAGTCTCCCCTGGAGCTGGGCGTGGGGAGGAAAGAAAGTGCGTGTGTGTGTGTGTGTGTGCGTGTGTGCAGGGGGTAATTATATTGTGGTGGAGGAAGGGGGCTGGGGGGGGCATGTCCTTGGCAGACAGGCAAACACACCACATATAATATTCATCTTAAAGCAACAGTTTTTCCTTTCCGATTCACTTCAGTAACTGTGGTAGGAATTCAGTATTTCTATCTGTGTTATTTGTCGAGACGGCAAAAAAGTTATTTCTATTGAAATATAATATTTATTATTTAAAATATTTATTATTTTTATTACAGCAACATATAAAATCTAATCTGCTCATATTTGTATACAGTGCATCCGCTGTGATCAATTTTCCCACAGTTCAAAGTAGCTCATGAATGCAACATTGCCTTTTTCCTGACTTCAGAACCTCTGACCGTCTCAACATCTCTCTTGACTCTTTTTTTTTGTCCTGCGCAACGAAAAGGTAATTTTTCATAAGACATGTGACGTGATGTGACATGTCTTTGCCTCAGATGAAATGAAATGGCGCTGCACCTTTATTATCTGATACATTATTATCCGGTACAGTGTTTTACAAACTCCGTCAACTTGACTTTTTTTCCTTAGTTCACTTAAAAGAGCCATCAAATTTGAAAAAAAGTCAAAGCTGACATCTTGACAAATTGCTTGTTTTCTCCAACCAACAACCTAGAAGTCAAAGACAGTGATATAAATGAAGGGAAAAAAGCAAATACTGAACTGAAAATGTATTAATCTCTACATGCAACCACTGTGTATGTTTCACATTCTAAGTCACAGTACATTTTAAATTCAGTGGAGTAACATGTCTGAGCATCAATCAAAACTGGAGTTTTACTGTTGGGGTACAATATGCCCAAACCCCATCAACACCATCACCGACCCCCCACACAGCCCCCAGACTGCCTCTGTCTCTCTCTCTCTCTCTCTCCCTCTCTCTCTCTCCCTCCCCCCTCCCTCTCTCTCTCCCCCAACGAGTTGTTGTTAAGTTCAGCCACTAATCGCTCTGGTTGGGACTGTGGTCGACTCTGTTACCGCTGTCCTGCCCTCAAATACACACACGCATTCTCACACACACACACACACACACACACACATACACACACAGACACTGTATACCCATGCTAACACATATAGAAACACTTTCTATATGTGTGTGTTCATGTTTTGTCTCTCATTTGGTTGCAAGCTTAATTATAAATGTGGTCTATCTCTCATCCTAATATGCAGGCACATGTGTGTGTGTTACCGTATATATCTGTACATTTATGTATGTGTGCGTGAGCTTTTGGTTGCATGCGTGTGTGTCTTGAATGTGTGTATTTGTGTGTGTGTGCGTGTGTGAGAAGCTCCACTCTCAGTTGGGCAGAAACAATGGAACCTCTCTGATTACATCTCCCTGTACAGGCGGACAGGGTGTGTGTGAGAGAGCGTGTGTGTGTGTGCATGCAAAGCTTCAGGGGGGAGGAAAGGGTGGCGGTCGCAGAGGAGGAAAGAGGGGAGGTAACGTTTACCCCCCCCCCCCCCCCCCAGCCCTGTCTCCCACACACTCGTTCCTTCCCCTCGCACCCACCTGGCATCTCATTGGTTAAGTCCCCAGCTATATATTTATCTGATTGGTCAGGGCGGGGTATATATACACAGCGTGGGTTGGTTAAATCTGGCCACAAGTTTCAAAACTTTCAAACAGGGCAGACAGACAGAGAGACAGTGAGTCGGACGGCCTGAGTGACGGAGGGGAATCAAGCTTTGGACAAACCACTGCACCGCACACTCCAAACAAGAACTGTTGTCTTTTGAGAAAAAAGAGTGAAGAAAAGAAAGAGGCAGAGTCATTGTGGATCATTTTCAGGGGGAATATCCTGCACCACAACTTGTTTGTTTTCTCTTTCTTTCTCCTCTTCTCCCTCCTCTCAGATCTCGATGCTTTGCTTTGGGATTTGTGCTCCAAATCCATCAAATTCTTCTCTTGATCTTTCTCTCTGTCATCTGAAACACTTTGAGTTACAAATTTTTTCCAGAACTTTGCAACCCAACAAACTGAGACAGACGTTTGCAGAATTTCACTCGGACTAAAAGTTGAATCCGAGCCCGGTTCTGGAATGAATTTAACCGAGCCCAGCTTGTCTAGAGAGACTCTTCTGCATCCAAGCCGGGTGTCTCTTGGGGGCCCCTGGACATCCAGAACCCCGAGTCCTGCTTCTGATTCTGAAATGGGGTTTGAGCAGAACCTCTCCGGGGACTGCAGTTCTCCCGATGGCCTCGCACCCGGGAACATGAGGAGGACAGAGCCGAGGATTTCTCTGACGCCCAGTTCAGGGGGACAGAGTCCGGACATGACCCAGGCAGGAGGTGTGTCGGTGGGCACGGCTGACGGGAAGGCTGTGGGGGGTGAGCAGAGGATCCGCAGACCCATGAATGCCTTCATGGTGTGGGCCAAAGATGAGAGGAAGCGACTGGCCCTGCAGAACCCTGACCTGCACAATGCTGTGCTCAGCAAGATGCTCGGTAAGACACAAACAAAAACTCTGAAACTATTTAGAGACTGATGAAATCCAGGGTTAGGTTTAGCTGCTTTTTAGAAGTTTATTAACAGAGACAATCCCGGGGATCACCAGACAGAGGTTAATTCATTTTTTTTAAAACATATTTTATCTTTATTGAATTGTGAAATCTACTACGTCAGAGCTTATTCTTCCAAAATCATGTTAAGATCTTCTTAGTCTTCAGATGTCTTTGGATAACGCAGCCCTGGACACTATAAATTATCTGAACCAACATGTCAAATAAAACTTTCATCAAGTAATTTTCAAATATGTCACCAGTATTGCTCCACCCATCTGAGTCATTTAGTCCCAGAAGCACTAATAATAAGATAAACCACGAAGAGTATGATCTTAGAATTATCTTAACACCAATACACATGTTTATGACTGAACCTGCATATGACTTGCTTCTCTTGACAAAACTCTTGAAAAATAATCAGTCATTTGAATATGATTTAAATCTACACAGTCCCATGATTTTTCTATTTAGAATATAAACTTTGTAATCAAACCCTAGATTTGTTTGGTAGTTCTCCTGTTTGCCCTATTATAGACTTACAGTTGATCTATTTTGTTACATATATTATGATATATTACTAGTTACAGTTAAAGTATATTGGAAGAGGGAAATGAATTTGATTTATCTGATTTATTGTTGAATCTGTGAACATATTCAGTTTATTCACTTAGAGCCAGGTTTGAGGGGTTTTAAGTGTTAACAACTTCACTGTGTACTGCTGAAGCAACTGACATCTGTAATAAATCATGATTGGCTGAAGAACAACTGCACAGTTTCACATAATAGATTTAAAGCAACTAGCTGAGACATAAAAATACTATTTCATACCTAGATCTCCACATTACAATGATCTTTTGAGCATCAAACTCTCACTTGTAATGTGTAAAAAAAGTTTGTAGTTTCCTCAGTGACAGAATAAAAATGACCAAAATGTCATTAGAAACCTCTGAGACCGCTCCTGCTCTATAAATCACTTCTCTGTTCATCCATGTGCTCATTATGTTCCAAACTCCACAGTTTTGTCAAAATATGGAATCCACTGTAACCGACATGAATCCAAGTTGACCACAACTGGTGTTCTCTAGTGAGAAAACTACAAACTTTTTATGACCACCTTTAAACTATGCAGGGGACGAGTGTTTTATATGAAAGATTTTGGGTGGAGTATCAATTTAAGGAAACTTGCTTCTCAAATCACAAAGATGCTGGTGTCTACGACCAGAAGACAAATATAAGCACTTAATGCAGTGGCTGTGACATTAAGAACCCCCACAAAATTAAGCTTTCCCAGAATTCTTATAGGCTGTTTATTTCAGTAGTTTGAACACACAAACATGTAGAGGCATGTTTCCTCATTATTTCTGTATTAGGCATTACAGACACAGCATTGTAGCAGCTCTCAGATTTTCATGCAACTGTCAGAAGAAAACTCCAGTAGAGAAACCAGAAGGGATCATTATTCAAGCTTTGGAAGGGATTATTCTTGAGCTGAAACAGTCAAATAATCACTTACATGATCAACAGATAATTTCAATAATCAGCTAACCTTATCTTTAAGAAACACAGTAAACTGAACACCTTAGGGGTTCAAACAGTTTGTGAAGCTATTTGAATATGTCAGTGTTGCTCTTTTGTGGTATTTCTCATTATGTTTTGACATTTCTAGGCCAAATAATCACTTGATTAATTGAGGTAATAATCATCAGATTAATCAATAATGAAAAGTATTGTTGCCCTGGCTTTTACTGTCTGATGAGGATGATGATTAATAGATATAATTTTCTTGTATTCCTTTTTTTGGTCAAGCCTCTATGATAGTGAGTATAACTCATATATTTGTAATTTTCAGGTCAGTCATGGAAGGCCCTGAGTGCCACAGACAAGCGACCATTTGTGGAGGAAGCGGAACGACTCCGTGTCCAGCACCTCCAGGATCATCCAAACTACAAGTACAGGCCTCGCCGAAAAAAGACAACCAAAAAACTCAAGCGGGTTGAACCTGGGCTTCTGCTTCACAGCCTAGCCCAGGGTGGCGCACCAGGCCTTGGATTAGGACCGGGCGTCAGCCCATTGGGTGCAGAAAGTGTCTCTGGAGGTTCTGCATATGGACATCCAGGCGCTCACCCTCCACACCACCATCACCCCCACCACCTGCTGCCCTCTCTGGGGCACTTCAGGGACCTTCAGGCTCCAGGACACCCAGAGCTAGAGAGCTATGGGCTGCCCACTCCAGAGATGTCTCCTCTGGATGTTCTGGAAGATGGAGCTGGGGAATCAGTGTTTTTCCCCCAACATATGCAAGAGGAAGGGGGAATGGGAGGTTGGAGTGGGTACCACCACCACCTTCACCCTCATAGTCAGCATTACAGCCATCACTACAACAACCACAGTCACCACAGCTCCATACACGCTGCAGCGGCACATGGTCAGGGTTCAGGAATGAGTGTTGGTGCCAGTTTAAGCACCAGTATGAATTCCAGTTTAAGTCCAGGTAGAAGCTCCAGAATTGACTCTAGAATGAGTTCTGTTGAGCCAAATATGACCTCAAGCATGAGCTCTGTCACTTCAGTCTTGGTGAATTCGGTCAATTCCAGGCTAAATCCTACTCATGCCTCCAGTCATCACATTGCCTTAAGGAGTCCTGTAAAGTGCCCACAATCTCTATCCACCTCCTCCTCCCCTGTTTCCTACCCACAGCCCTCTATCAGCCTCCCTGAGTCAATAAAATGCCATCAAACGCCACTGAGCACTGCTCCTGTCGGCTACTTTAGTCAGATGTATGGGAGTAACACCCCTGAATGCTACCCATTTCACCCCCTCTCACCTGGGGCAACTTTCCCCTCCTCCTGAAAACTCTCCCTCCTCCTGCTCGTCCTCCATCCCCTCATCAACGTTCCTTCCCTCTGTGCACTTAGACCCTTCAAATCCCGAGTCCTCCGGCCATTTGGGGTCTTCTTCTGCTGAGTTTTGGTCCGAGGTGGACAGGCATGAATTTGACCAGTACGTGAATATTGGAAGGAATCGAGAGGAGGCCTTCGGACTCAGTGGGAGCTGTGGGGGCGGGTCCAAAGTCCTGGGTGGGCGCAGTAGCAATAGCATAGGTAGCAGCATTAATAGCAGTGTTAACAGTATCATTAACAGGGATGTCAGTAGCATTATGAGTGGTGCTAGTGGGTGTGATGAGGGGAGCAGCCCTCTTATATCTGCTCTCTCTGATGCCAGCAGTGCTGTCTATTACAGTGCCTGTATCACTGGATAAATATTCCATGATCTCATCTCTCACATGTACCTCCTTGCATGCTGCAGTTTAGTTTCGCTCATTTGAACGTACATCAGGAAGTATGTCAGGAGGATTAGTTTTGGCTCATACATTGAATCAAATCATTGAATTAAGTCTCTCATTAAAATGTTTCTAAATGCTGATGTGTCGTACAGAGCTAAAGCTGTGTATAGCCAAAAGCCAACTGTGCTAACTGGAAACTTGTTGAAGTAAAAAACTGATTAATGAATTTCTGAACATGACCCTGAACAGCTGGCTGGCTAGCTAACCAGCTTCCCATGATAATCTGAATTTGGGAAGTCAGGTTAGCATCAACTTGTTAGCATAGATAACTTACCAGCTCTTGTCACCTTTTGTAAGCAGATGTTTAAGAAAAAGGTTTTTGTTTTAGCTGAATTACTGCAAAATTAGTCACTCAGTCAATATAGATGCTCTTTATCAAGATATTATCTGTTGATTGAAGTGAACAGTAGAGGAAGAAAATAAATAAATAAATATGCCCAAGTGTGCACTGTAGGTGCTAGATCTCTGTGTTTACATGAGTAATGCTAAAAAAGAGTCCTTATCAGTAGCTGGTTGAATTTATGACGTGGACGTTGTTCTGGTGGCTGCATAGTCTGAAGAATTCAGGGATGTAGGATATCAGCAGGTGCTTGTCTTGGTTGAAGTGCCTCTGAGCAAGACACAAAGCTCCTACCTGTTCCACAGATTTAGTTTCTCCGGTGACAGTACATGCTATAGGAAGATTATGTGAGCAGAATGATTGCTTTAATTGCACTGTGTGTACTCCGGTCATCAGAAAAATCCACGACTCAGACAAATTTGAATTTCAAGATCATCTCATATTATTTTTGACATTTCATCTCAGGAGCGGACAGATTAATCTCCACTGAACGTCATCAAATTTCAATGAATTTATCTCAAAATAAATGGGAACATGAAGCACAAGGAAGGACAAGCTTGGGAGACAAACAGAGAGAAAAAGACTTGATGGGAGAGACTTGATCCAGCCTCCACATCTCTCAGCAGTGTTGTCGGGAAAGTCTTGGCCATGGACCCAGACTAAACCACTGATGTCTCCCACAAACTATCAGGATGTTTTACAAGCCGGGTCAGGTTTTTTCTGACCGTGATAAATGCAGTTCCCTCTCTATCTCAGTCCATGACAGGGCCTCATGTCAAACTCCATGCCGAAATCTAAGTTTTAAGTTGCTTTGCTTCTTGGCAAACACAGATATGTTGATGATCAAAAGATCATTCTTTTCAACCAGTAAGGCTCTCTAGTATAACAAACATATCACTTGTTCAAACAAAAATGTTAAATTAAAAAGTGCAATTTAGTTCTACAGATTACACAAAATTGAGTTCTACAAGTCAAGCACTATTGGAACAAGTCTTGTGTGGTTGATTATGAAAACATCATCGGGTCTAGGGTCTGCATATTTGCAAATTAAAGCAAAAGCAACACTATACCCCCAGATACTGGTGAGCAGTTTGACCACTCCACTTACAAATAGCTCAAATTTTAATAAAAGTATAATGGTTCAAGTGCTAGGTCTTGAGATTTTTGGGAACATCGGTTTGATGTAGCCATTTACTGTATATATAGATTCTATGCCTCCTGGCAGTATGTGAAGGAGAAACTGAGACTATGAAATGTTCTCTTTGCACTGGGTTTAATGTCTTAGCTGTATAGAAGGAACACTACTTATTAAAAGTAAAATGTCCATAATTTTAAATATGTTTTGTACAGAAAAGGCTTTGTTTTTGTTGTTGTTGATTGAAATAGATTCTTATTTTTCTTATAGTTCAAAATTTTAGCATTTTAGGAAATATACCTATTCACCTTCTTGCAAAAAGAGATGAGAAGATCAGTATCACTCTCATGTCTGTGTGGTGAGTACAAATCTGGAGGTGGGGAGTGATTAGCCTAGCTTAGCATAAAAACAGGAATTGGGAGTTAGCCTAGATTTCTTAAAGAGTCCTCCCCCGAGCATCTCTGATACTTACTAATTAACATGTTGTATTTAATTTGTTTAATACATATAACAAACATAATTTTTTCAACAAAAATGTTTGGTTATTGAGGAAGTTATGTTCTGTTGTCACTGCTCCTGGCTGTTGTTCATCAAGAAATAATTGCACTACATAGCTCCACTTAAAAGAATAATTTGTCATTTTTCTCTCTGTGTTTATGTGGATTAAATAATTGAGATACAAGGTGTTTAGTTGTCAACTTTAAGTGTTGGTATGTAGGGTTTTCCTCTACTTGCAGTTCTAATAATAAGCAAGGCTAATTGTGTCTCGGCTCCGGCTCCATACACAGATACAGCAGTGATGTCGATATTCTCACCTCAAGAAAGTGAATAAGCATATTTCCCAAAATGTCACACTATTCCTTTAAAGGTTATTCCAATAGGAGCAGTGAGTTCCCTCTGTTTTTTTGTATGTATTATAAACTTGCCATAGAAAGGAAACCTATTATTGTAAAGATCTACTGTAGATCACAATGGATCTTTTATGTGTTACATTTTACACTTCGCTCGACCAGTGACACCAGCAAACAAGAAAGTTTCAACTTTCCCTCCCACACCAATGTTATTTACATAAATGGCTGGAAATTAAAATGAGAATTTGTGGTTGTGTTTGTGCTGAGAAAATGAAAAGTCAACAGTTGTAGCTACTGTCGAGGTCTCTCTGTATGTGTTTATGTAGCATCTATCCTGTAACAGTTTTATATACAGCCTGAGTGAAAAGCAGAAGTCTCTCTTCAAGAATTTATCCTGCATCTGTTCTGCATTAGTCGTACAGACAATACTTTTTTTTGTACATGAAACAGTAGAACAAAATCGAGTATCTTGTACAGTGAAACCAGTTATATTTACCACACCGTTCCTTGTGGCTGCCATTGGTTGAAAACAGAGCAACAGTAGATTTTTCCAAACATTTCCTCAGGAGGATAGAGCCACAGAGCAGCAGCAGTTCAAGCTTAAAGTATTAAAAAAATAATTCTACATCTGCATTTGACATTCTTTTCTGTTGACACCAAACAGAGTCTTGTTTCCATTTTAATTTACTGTGACACACAAAGAACATCAGAGACACAGGCGTTTTTGGAGTCGTGCAATAACTCTGGGCTTTTGGTAATAATTATCTGAAGAGAAAAAAACGAAACACCAGATTTTGGGATTAAAACAAAGGGCATTTTCTCAGCAGTCATATAACGACAAATTAAAACCAGGATTTTCCCAGAAGTATAACTGTGATGCTTCTAAATCTGTCTGACAGGGATCAGATTTTATATTTTCTAAGTGTAGAAAATTGTTTTGTTTTTGTTTATATTTGAAATATGTGGGTTGGCTGTAAATGGATCTGTTCTGTTTCATAAAATAATTTCATAAAATAAACACTTCTAATGTTGCACTTCAGTATGTGAGTCTCTCAAGCAACAAGTTGAAATTACAAAAAAAAGTAGGCCCTATTGTACTTTGACCCAAATGGAGTATCATGTTCATTCAGTCCCAGACATTCACACCGAAGAACCCACCAACACAACCAAAAAACATCTCAACTAACTCTTAAATGTAGATTATGATTGGTTTTGTTTGGTTTTGATTCAGTTTAATGTTAAGCAATGAAAAGATCACTTAAAATCAGGAAAATAAAATGATTAGATGATGGTTTTGACTGATGAAAAAAGAGAACATCAAACAGCTGTAGGTCTTGGTAGGAGCCAAGATCAGAACAGGGGTGATTAGAGTTGTCGGCAAATGTCTCCACCCGATCACATCTGCCTTACTGTCCACTGTGCCTTGTACTAAGTGTCAAACTACTTCCTGTTTGCAGCTATGTCTCCTTCCTGTAAACCTTTTTCCTAATGATAAAAAGTATTACTTTCACTTTTAGGACACATCCTTAAAGTTTAGACTCTTGGTTACATCTTTAAAGAACAAAAAAAAAAAACGAACAAAAAATCTCTGTGCAGCTGAGCACTCATCAAACCCACAGAGCTTTAATTTGAAATTTTAGAGGAGGTCTGTATTTTAGGGGCATGTGCATAATGTGTTGCACAAACTATCAATAATATGTCAATCTGTTGTGATTCTATAGCAATAAAAACTTAATCTTGTACCATGTCCTCTGACCTAATAGTCATTTTTTGCAGTGGACATTTTGGCTTGTCATGCAGGAAAAGAACGGGTTGACTGATAACAGTGAGAGCGACCACATGCCATTTAGACGAGCTACTTCCAGGGGCCTGGTATTGTGCATGATGGAATTAAAGCAGCTACATGTAATTTTTTGCTGTCGCTACATTAGAATCAACAGCAGTTTACTTGTCTGTTACTTACTAGTCTTACTAGTCTAAAGGGAACGATGCCAATTCAGCATCGAACTTCATGTCTTTACTCACCAAGAGCTGACTCCTGTGGTGCAAAGCAGCACCATCATTTCTCAGACTTGACTACTTCATTTCCCTTTATGTTCACATCCTGAACTCTTGTACAATCAGTCTCCTTTCCTATCATTTTAATACCACTTCAGTAGATACTTTTTACAGTATTCTTGTCCCACTGTTTGTTCTTGTTTGTCCTTATCTTTGGAAATGCTGTTTGTCCTGTATGATAGACAGAAGACGACGTCCTGATTCATAATCCTATTTACAAATCTCTGATTAGTGGATGGCTTCTTACACCAGTGAAATATGCGTCACTGACCACAACTCTAGACATATTTAAATTGCTGAACAAATCTGAGAAGTGTCTGGCAAATCAGAACCTGGGATTGGAACCAGGTTAGGATCAAACTGTTTGAGAAATCACCGGGTTTTTGGTGCAATAAATGAGTGAAAATTGGAGCCCTGCAGTGTACGAGCCATTTGTTTGTTTTCAAACTGTTGAAGAGACAAATGGACTGAAACACTTTTTGTAGAACAGTTCTTGAAAATGCAGTGAAGTCAGCAGCATCTTCCAGTACAAACACTGTAATTGCTGTGTATTCAGTTGTATTTTCCAAAGTCCACTGTGAAGGCTGTGGATGTCAGTCCTCGTGTCTCCTGGTCTTTGGATGGAAATGAGGAAGAAGAGAAAAGGGAGGGGTGGGAAAAAAAGGAGAAGAGTAGAAAACAGGAGGGAGACAGAAAGACAATTGCCTCAGTGTTTGCGCGGCACTATAATCCTCCGTGATCTGCTCTGATTCTGTCCTCTCTAGGTTCAGATCCGATGCTAAACGAGTTTGGCTCGGCAGGACAGTTTCCCCCCGAACAAACCGCTGACGGACTCAAAAGAAAACATTTGGAACAAGGAAAAACTGTTCTCTCCTTCTCTCTCCTCTGACAGTTTTCTTCTTTTTTGTTTCAGTTTTCAGTCTTGTTTTATTCCCTCTCAGCCCCCCAGCCACTGTAATTTTCTCTTCTTTCTCTTCTGCTTTTCTTCTTTCCCATGAGTTTGATTCATCCCTCTTGTTTTGTTGTAATTTTCTAAACTGCATCTCTTTCACTCCCTTTTTTGCCCATATCTCTGTTTTACCCAGTTTCCCAGTTCTATTTTTGGATTTTCAGTTTCAGCGCTTTCACCTCATTTACCCCTTTTAACACCATCATCCTGTCTTTTTCCCCTTTCTTCTAATGTTGTTCCAGTCTTCCTCCTCCAGTCTCTTTTCTCAACACTTTTTGCTCACTTTCCCTCATCCCCTTCTTTGTCATGTTAGCCTCCCCTTCTTACCCCATTTAATGCTTTTCACCTCATGCTCTCCCTCTTTTCTTCCTATCATCCTCTTTTTTAACCTCTATTGCTTTCTATCTTCCCAATTTTTCGTTCTTCCTTTCCCCTTTGCTAACTTTCATCAAATCCTCTTGCATTCATTCACCTCCTTTACCCTTTATCATCTCATCTTTCTCCCCTTCTCTCCCCTTTCACCTTCTTTTCTGTCCATCATGCCTTTCTCTTCTGTCTCCTCACCCATCCTTTCACCTTTTTCTCCCTATCCCAGCTGTTTGTCTCTCTTTATTGTTTTCCACCAATTACATGTGTATCTTTTGATCCTTCTTCTCTCCTGATCCTCTCACTCATTTATACTGTCTCTCTCTTTCTCACCACAGTTTGCTCCGTTTCACCCCATTTACCCCCTTTTCACCTCAGTCCCCCTCCCCTCACTCTTGCAGTCTCCCTCTTTCCCCCTCTTTTTGTCTGACTTGCAACTTTTTTTTTATTAATGTTTCCATAAGATTCAATTATCTTTTGGTTGCAGAACAGAAAGTTTTACACGTCTTAACTGGGCTGTAAAAACCAAGCTGGGGATTGTGTGTGGTATGGAGAGTGTGTGTGTTTTCCTACACGAGGTCATGTACTCACTGTGTATGTGTGTGTTAGCGAAAGGGTTTTTAACAGTGTGTGTGTGCTGCTGAGGTAACTGACAGGAATGTGAGCAACGAGGAGGAAACTCCTGTGGAAGTTTGGGATGTTCGGAAAGGGTGTGTGTGCCTCTGTGTGTGTGTGTGTGTGTGTGTGTGTGTGTGTGTGTGTGAGTGTGTGTGAGTGAGTGAGAAGAGAAAGGAAGAGGTGTATATTTTTGTGGGAACACCTCACCCTCTGCTTGTTACCCTGACTGGAAAAGATAACACAAGCCTGGATTCCCCTTCTCCCAGCTGGAAATTAACACACGTGAGCTTTCAGGGTGTGTTTTTAACAGTTTCAGTGTCGTGTCTTCTTGCAGACAGACATCAGTCTCTTGGTGTCATGCTCTGGGATGACCCAGCAAACTGCCTCTGGTTCCTATAATGTTCCTGTTTGGTTGTGAGAACTTTAAAATGTTTGCTTAATGCTTTTTGGAAGTTTCCTAAAAAGTCCGTTCTCAAGTTATAGCAACATAACTTGACAGATTTTGGATAATAATGGAGAAAAGAGGGTAGTGTTTTATTTAGCCGGTTTTTAGCTCATTATATTCAAGTTCTTAAGAATAAAATAGGAAGTTATATCATAGATAAGTGAAAAATAGTTCATAAAATGGCATTAATATCCATATGAGCTTCCTCGAAAAACCAACAAAAGTAATTTTATTTTAGAGTCCACTCTGAAGAATTAGGTAGAAATGTTCGTATTTTGGACAGAGGAGATCCCTTAGATCATCTGTGCAAGCAGCTTATTACAAGCCATAGTTACATTTTATTGTTAAGACGACCTCTAGTGACAGTGGTGATTATGACAGGAGCAAAGGAGGAAGTTAAGTCTGAAGACCGCTATTCGTTTCCCATGTGAAACCGATGGTCAAATGCTTCTTTTACTCATGACCATTTCTCAACCATAATCACATGTTTATTTTTGTAACCATGGCAACGAATCTCCTTTAAACTCAAGGAAGCACTTACTTTAACCCAAACCGCGATCTTTTCCTAAACCTAACCAAGCAGCTTTTGTGCCTAAACCTTACCAAACTGACCGTTCCCCAACTTTAGAAGAGCTGTTCATAAGTTTTGCTATGGCTACATAGCTAGCTATTTACTTATCAGTCTAAAGAAACGTTGTTAAGCTTCAAACACTGCTTACTTTCCAGCAGTGGAAATTAACACCAGTGTTAACAACTATATTGCTTGTTTTTCTTTCACCTCTTTTCCTCTAGTGCCGTTAGCATGCTAACAAGCTAGCCCACTGTCTCGTCACTTTCCGATGTAGCATCTAATCTGCCTTGAAGAAGTAGCACTGCTCAAAGGGCGTACGCTAACTTCTTGTATTGTAAACGCAATGATGGCGGCTCTTATTAAGTGACCATCACCACCACCACCTGCTCCCAGCAAGAAACCATGTTTGGTGGCGGGGAAACTTAGGAATAACCATGTGTTTATTATTGATACTGTGACCACAATGGTCCTGTACGCCTGCCACCACTGTGCTCCTATGGGTCAAGTAAAGAAAGTAGAGCAATAAGGGAAGACAAAAAGGAGATGCAGAAATTGAATCAAATGAGTGAATATGTAAAAAGTTAGATGAGAAAATCAGTATCATATCATTTTAATGGAGGCCCAGATTCTCAAATTTTGTCCTGGGGCCCTCAAGGAAGTTAATCTGCCCATGATGGTTTCTCTGTAGAGAATGAGTGCATGGTTTATCATTTCTTCACTGTGCTGTTTACAGAACAAACGCATGAGAGTGATGGAGAGACTGAAAAATAGACAGTAAAGATGCATAAGGAGATGGACACTGAGGAAAAAACCTCCAGAGAGAAATAGAGGGAGAGGCAGAGAGAATGGAATTTGTGCATCCATGTGTTTAGGAGAAAGAGAGACTGATTAAGAGAGAGAGACTATGCAAGGGAGTTAGAGTGGGAGAGAGAGAGAGAGAGTGAGGGATTTTCCCGTCTCTTTCTGTCTCGATGGTGTTTTATTGGCCACATGTGGTTAGGATGTCAGATCAGTCACCACAACTACACACTGACTCACTAACTGTGTGTGTGTGTGCATGCATGCTTGTGTGTGTAGCTGTGGTCGTCCATGTGTGTGTGATTTCACAGACTCTGATGTGAAATGACAGCTGGTTTACACTGTAAATGTGTTTGTTTGTGAGTTTATGCAACTTGCATCTTCTTTGTGTATGCTGTACTGTGTAACTGTAATGTTCTCGTGTTAAGGGTTGTGTATATATTGTGTGTGCATGCCCAGTATTTGCAGGCATGTGGCGTGTATGTGTGTCATCATACTGTAAATGTGTGTGTGTGTCTGTGACCAAAACTTTCTATTTTATGTCCATGTGCTTTTGAATTTCCACTCTGACTCCAACCACTGAACATGAAATAATGGTGTGTGTGTGTGTGTGTGTGTGCCTGAGTGTGTGTGTGTATATGTGTGTGTTGCAGATTAAATAGGAGTTGATGACAGATACAGTCGAGACTCACTGTCTTGCCTCAGTGTTTTATGTACAGATAATGTGATTTTTCTCTGTGAATCTCTTTTTAGATTTTCTTTTTTTCATTTTAAACCTATTTACACTTGTTGGTCTGAATATCTACTGTGTCCATCTGGGCAGCTGTTTATCGTTGTGACCTGTCAGAATGATTTGTGTATTTTAATTAAGATTCTTGTTTGAAGAGCATAGTTTGCACATCTGCCTACATTACCAATTCAGTTCCAAGCAAAGAAGCTGTAGCTGCTCAAAATCACAGATGGAATCATATGATAATCGTCCTATTGATATAAAACAGAAAATCGTATGATTGCTTCTGAGCCTCCATCATGGAGGGGTCATGTGATAGTTAACTACCAAACATTTTCATGGCAGTAGGCTATTTGTCCTAATGTTCACAAACTTAAAGGATAACTCCGGTGTTTTTAGACCTGGACCAGTATTCTTGCATGTTTTTGGGTGTACATCCTCTAAAGTGCTTGTTTTTGCCACAGACAGGCTCAGATTGTTATTATAAGTGTCTGACAACATCATGGAGAGGATTCCTACAGAAACAGACATTTTTCTTAAAGAGTAATATCCTTTTTGTTTAACTAGAAACATCTCTATGTATCACTACCAGACTCCATTGACAAAAACAGTAATTTTATAGAGAACACCTGAGTTGCTGGAATACAGAAAGTCACATGGTATTTCCACATGTGGTTGTTATATTATTTAACAATTTTAAAACAAATAATGAACAGTTTGATAACCTGTTCAACCAAAGCTGATAAACCTAGCAACCTTAGCTAGGTTTATCAGCTTTGGATTTCTCCACAAAAGTGTAAGAGAGATTAACAATTTCCAAAGAGTTTGGAGGGTGATACTTTTTATTGTGAAAAAGAAAAATGCTTCCTGAAAGCTTTGCAGCCGTAGCAACAGTAACTAATGGAAACAAGGTTTATCAAACTCAGGTTTCTGGTCTGCTCCATACCACCACAGTTGAACTCTCCCTGCTGTAAGACTCTGGATGGACCAGATGATGTCATGGGGTGGGGGGTGGGGGGTTTCTCTCTCTTACGCCTCTGCTGCAGGATGTCAGGCCCTCTCCTCCATACCCCCACTGCTTCCTGTTTCCTGTCTCTGCAGGAAGTAGCTCTGCGTTCACCTCCTGTCAGAGGGGCTGTTGGTGACAGGAGTGGAGAGGAGTTTTACTGTTTTAACAACTTAGAATAAGGTTAGCAAGACGATATGAGATCATGGAAAAAATCTACTACATACTGTACTCCATAAAGGACTTTTTTGGGGGTAGTGAAACACAAAAGCAGTTTCTGAGATGAAAAAAAAAACAATAAAGAAAACTTAAAAGCAGTGTAAAAGAAGTGAAGAACATGAAAGGAAAACATCAAAAGTGAGGTTAAGGACAATAACTCAAAGATCATTCCAGCCTCTGTTTTGGATTAAATGCGGGATCCAAATTTCCCCGTTTGGGAGGAAGCTGAATTGTGTTTTTGTCGACTGTAACCTGGTGACAGTTGGTCTATTTCCACAGCTCACAGGAAAGAGAGAATGACCTCTGACCTGAGTAAAGCTGTCTTTACTTTTAATAGACACCGGGACATGACACATATCTGACCACAAACATGTCATGGGTTCTTTCTTCTTTGTCTCCCTCTTTCTCTCTCTTCAGTTATTCTGTCTCTCCACCCCCCCATCATTTCCTCTTTTTCTTTTATTCTCCTTTTCTTGCTCCTGTCACTGATCATCTCTGTCTGTACTTCTCCTTCCTGCTCTCTCTTCCTTTGCTCCTCCCTCTATATTCCATCCATTTTCTCCTCCCTGTCTGGTCCCAGCTTCCTCCCCCCTCCTTCTCCTTACTTTCCACTTATCATCCACTCCTTTTGTTCTTCTCCTCTCCCCTCTCTCCCCCTTCTCCCTGCTTTCTGTCATTCTTTACTGGACTCTGTGTCCTGAAGACATGAGTATTTCACCTCTCAATGCATTGTGGGATAGCAGGTGACTGCCTGTGGTGATGCAGAGAAATGGAGTGTGCTCAAAGTCACACCAATAATTAGAGAAGGCTGCAGGTTGTTTACACGTGACAGCACAAAGTAATGGCAGTAAGTGTTTTCTCTAACAGGCTGCATCAGTGATGCTGGATATCATTCATTCATCCTCACAGCTGACATTAGGAAACAGTGGAAATACATGAGAGTGGTTGATGTTGGTCAGACTTTTATTGTGAAAGGGTTCTGCCCCTATCAAAATAAGGGCAAAATAGTTATAGTAGGTCGATCTCCTCAACACCACTTCTCTTTTCACAGTGTTTACTAGTTTGTTAATTGGTTTTGCACATAAGAAACGATGACAGTTAATTCACAGTGAAGTGAATAATTTAAGTCTCATCCCACTGGATGAATTTAAACTGTTAATGTTTGACATGACATTGATATGTGTGTGCTGTCCGACCGTCACTTTATTTGAACCATATTGATCGAATCTCTATCCTCCTTGTAAGCTCTCGCTTCCTCGCTTCCCTCTCTCCTTATTCTCCTATCTGTCCTTCTCTCAACTCCCTCCTCCCTCCTCCCTCCTCCCTCCCTCCCTCCTGCTCTCTCCTCAGTGGGAGCCAAGGTGTGGGTGTTAAACCTCTGTGGTCTGCTGGTTTGGTGGCCTTGGCTTTGAAGGGCTTGTGGGTTGCGGGTTCAGATCCCGGGCAGGCCTAACCACTAACTTTGACTGGTGGAGCCCATCTATCACCGTGGAAACAGTCAAACCAGCCAATCAGCGAGCCAGAATCTGAGTCAGCAGGAATCCAGAGAAGAAGTTCAGTTTTATTCTATTCCAGTCATTTGTCTCAAACTGTTCGAGAGCCTTTTTTTAAAAATAAATCTCTCACTGTGAAGTTTGTTTTAGCACTTTGAAAGGTGTGGCAGAATGTGATGAATAACATAAATAAGATGAGAAATTGAGAAAAACATGCACGACAACATAGGAAAACATTAAATCTGACATAAGAGCACAATCTCAAATATGAAGAAAAAGAAAAATAAGAAAACTGGTGATAAAGAAACAAAAGTTTAGAAAGATATTAAACATGAGAAATGTGGAAAGGTGAGAGAATGTGAAACAGGGAGATTAAAGTTACTAAACATCAGAAAATACTTGAAATGTTGGCTCATTCTTTGGTTTACAGCAGGGTTGAAACATTTTGTTTAAGGTTGGGTTGAGGTTTTGGTCAGTGTTATTTGTTTTACTAAAACTGATTCACACGGTCCAACATTTTTCTTGCGCAGGCGAAATTAAGGCAGTTAGTAATTTCATCGAGATCAGGAGAGAAAAGTCCCGATGAAAGGGTGAACACAGAATCCCTCTCTCATCGTTTCATCTTCTATCATATTCATTCTATACTTTCTTAATTATATTCCACCTGCTCAGATTTTCTGTTTCATATTCCCTATCTTATTTTTTCACCGCTACGCCTCAGACTCTATCTTTCCTTGTTCTCCTCTCTCCCTCTAATCTTGATGTGTCCTGTCCCTTCATTTCCAAACAGCTCTAAACATTTTAAGACGAGAAATGGTTCGAAATATCGAAAAAACGTGGGAAAAGCAGAGCAAACAAGAGAAAAATGAGACCCAAATGAAAGACGGCAGCCTGTGTGAGAACAGATGAGGACATTTTTAGGGACTGCAGGCTCTCCGTGGTCTCAAATGTCTATTTTTAAACCAGTGACAAAAGTACCCATGCTATTTGGGGATGGACGGCTCCAAAACTTTTCTGTTATAATTCAGTCTATTTATCTTTCTGGCTCCCCTGGTTTTCCTAAACCTACATGCATGTCTAAACACCGGGGTTTATGAGAGCAGCGCTGATGTGGAAATCTCCTAAAATTAAACAGAATTTCAGCCCATTTTTATATATTTGTCTGTTGTTGGTTTTGTCCGCGGCGTTGTCACTATAACAGGCACTGACGCCGCGTGGGAGTGTGTGTGTGTGTGCGTGCGTGCGTGTGTGTGTGTGGCGTGGTGACCCAGCATGACGCCGTAGTAAGCATCGCACATGGCTGCCAGCAGACAGAGAGAGAAGGAGTGTGGGAAACTGAAGGAAAAAGACAAAGAGAGGGAGGGAGGGAGAGTGATGGAGGAAAATATGTAGATGAAGAAAAGGGAAAAGAGAGGAAGAAAGAGACTAGAAATTAATGGTGACAGAAAAGCTAAAAATGGGAAACATGAAAAGAAAGACAGAGGGAGGGCGATAATGTAAAGGACAGGAATCAGCAAGAGAGAGTGAGAAATAGAAAAAGGGAAGAAGAGAAATACACACACATTCTGTCCCAGTTACTGTCAGCTGCATGTCAGGCTTTATTTCTCAATGATAACTTAATCTTTCCTCAACACTCACACACACACGTCTCATGTGTATCTGAATTATATTGTGGGGATTTTACAGCCATCAGCTATAAATATTTAATTTTCTCTGATGTAAAAATCTTTACGTCGTTTTGGTGTGAAAAATGGTTCTAAATATTAGATAACCCATGAGCCTCTGCAGTCATTACTATGGAGAGAAGCCCAAAATCATGAAAACATCGAATATTCAAAACACTCCATCACTCCATCAGAAGCATTTATTCGCTTTATTCAAAAGGAAAAGTCAGAGCTTGTCAATTTCCTGGAGTCATTTTGCATGTTATCACTAGGATTTTTTTGCTTTTTATCATTTCACACTTTCTCTATCTCTGAACCACTAACACTCAGTCACTGTAACCCTAACTAAGATGCTGTTAAATGACACATAAAAAGTTTAAAATGCAGAGACATGACACATGAAATGTCCTGAAGAGTCAAACAGCTGACATTCAGCCTGGTTTGACCTCCTTTTACACATTTACTCCCAATTTTCTCTTGACATTGACAAAGGACGCTTCCATTTTTCCATGGAAAAATCTAATTACAGCAAACAGTGAGGCTAACAGGACCCATTAAGCTGGGAAGACACTGTGCTGGACTCAATTTTAACGCCAAAACTGGTCACTCCTGGCTAATGTTCAGGTTGAATTTAATATTCAGGTGTGTAAAAAGGACACAGGGACAGAGTGACTCAGAAAGAATGAGATGGAGAAGCAGAAAAAGAGAGAGAGAGACAGGGCGACCATCTTTTTTGGTCGTTCTTGTTATTGTTTTTCTCCTTCGCTCAGTTTTCCCCTTCTCAGGTTTCCCCCTCACTACGTTTCCCAACATATCATTGGCCTTGGTGTGTGAGAGTGTGTGTGTGTCTGGAGCCATGGGATGAAGTGTGTGGTTACCCACTGGTGTGACCAGGGACACAGGGGCACCTCGCTCTCTCTGTGTCTGTCTATGGCTCTCTCACTCTGTCATTTTCTGCTGCCTCTGTCCTCCCTCTGTGTAATGTGTTATATTTGCAGAGGTCATCTGTTTTCTGAAGCCTGTGAAAAACTGCCGTGTTTGAAATCTGTAAATGAAGAATTGAGGGTAGATACCAACAAAACGGTGACATTTTGAAATATAATGTTACGGATTACGTGCACAGTATTTTGTTAGGAATTTGCTAAGGCTCAGTGCAAAATGACTGTGGCTGTATTGCATTGACACGACCCATTAGAGAGGACTTCTCAGACTCTCAGTAGGTTGGAGCTGGGTCACTGGCGACACTCCGCTCACCTGTGTGACTGGTGGTGAATGTTATATTAGTTTGTGGCAGTCTGTCCTCCAGCTTTCACTTTTGCTTTTGTTGTATTTAGTTCGTATTTTGTTTACTATCTACTGAAATTTGAGTTCTCACCTTTTGTGTGAGAACATTAGGCTATAATGTGCTTATTTTTCATATTCTATCCAGACAGTCTCATTTGGATGGATTTATTTCTCTAGGCTGATGTGACGTGTTTGGGCAGTTGTGAATGCAGCAATCACACTCAGACACAGACCAAAACAACCAGACCCTTGAGAGGAGGTGGTCTTGTTGTCTCGTGTAGTTAGTTTGTTGTGGAACCTTGATCCAACCCAACTACCAGGTATATGCTGTAAGTTTGACCCAATGGCTCCTGTAGCCAGGTGTGACGTGTGGTGCAGTTTGTGTAGTAGTAGCTGCTATTACTTCATGTTAAATTGCATAGCAGTGCTTCTCTATGTATGTCACACCTGCTAAATCACTCCTGCACACGCTTTTCCCCAGATGATATAAGGATTCAAACCAGCAACCTTTCAAGCACAAGCATCCCTCTCTGAGCTTCCAAACCCTCAAACCCCAACTGAACCTCTTAATCAGCAGGTCTGAGACAAGGAGAACCACCAGCCCAACCTGCTGGACCTGAGTCCACTCCCAGGAGACCTAGAACTCTAAGCGGCTGTGAGGAGCTTCCAGGTTTCTGGACAGAGAGGATTTTATCACAGGCTTGATTTCTTCTATAGCAAAAAAAAAAACAAAAACACAGAAAAAACAGATCCTCGGGTCAAACTGGAAAGGACAGAAAACCAGAAAGAAAGTCAGTTTTGACTGCTTCTGGCAACCACAATACTTACGTATGTGCAAAGGGGATATGACGCCACTGACAGGCAACCAAATGAAACGGACCATGGCCTTGATTATAATTATGGATTTCTCTAGGTTTGAAAATTGATGGAAACATTTGGTGTAACGTAAATACACAGCTGAACAAAATAACATAGGTCCAGTCATTTATAAAAATTTTAATGTGGAAAAGTTACATGTTATACCTTTAAGAAACAAAGGCACTGTAAGTTTTACATCTTTCTTCATTTTCGTCACGGCAGCACTGCTAATGTCCTTTGTGTATGTGTCTTTTCCTGTTTTTCTCTTAGCTACATGTTCCAGACTCACACACACACACATACACTCACACACGCACATACAGTAGAAGGAAGCAGTAGTAAACAGCAGTGACGTCAGATTGATGTGTGATCAACAGCAGCACAAGAAGAGGTGTCATGGTTAAGGTCAAGGTATGCCTCACACACACACACACACACACACACACACACCATGGATACATTAGCTGGACACAAATTCTGCTGCAAACTCAGCCTCACTGTGTCTCTCCCCCTCAGAGGGAAGACATTTAAGAGGAAGGAAGAGGGAGGAAAGAAAGGACAAAATTATTCATCCATTTATTTTTACCACGTAGTCTCCTTGAGATCAGGGTATCTGTTTCTACAGCATCCTGGCCAGTTTACAGGTTTAAAAACATATACATTTATATGTTATGGAGTCTTCCTGCTCCATGTAGATATGCAGTTTGATTGTGTCAGTGTTGGTATGTACATTGAGAGGAAGGCGCATGTTTCTCTTGCTCATCTGATCAGCATTTATACAAACCTGTGACGTTTTAGAGATACTCGTTCATGCCTGACTCTTAAAAGAAGAAGGAGCTCACTTCATCCTTTAAAATGTCTTTGTGGGTAATTTTTTTTTCTGCTGAAATGTTAGTTGGCTTCAAAGAGGGGAATGTTTACTCGTCTATCAACTTCACTAACACTATGTATGTTTTGATGATGCTTCTTGAGAGGCTAAATTTGATTCATATTTTTGTCAAAGAAGAGTTGAGCATCATTTAGCTCCAAATGAGGGGAGACTGATGCCACCTGGGGTGAGAGTGGCATTAATTCCAGAGATCCTGCCTGATTGGGCACAGCAAGTGACAGGGCATAAAAGGTTTTAGAGGATGGCAGACTGGTTGGTCTGTTTTTTTTCATGCTCCAGGAAACTGGAGGAGGGCCAGGGTTTTATGCACCGTGAAGGTTTTTCCCGCTACTTGACTCTAAGTGATAAACTTAATGAAATAGTTTTTGTTGCCAGCTGACCATCTCTCTGGTGCTGTGTCTGCTCTGTAATGCTGAACCAGCTAGTTCATTCTTTCCTCAATCAGAAGATGGGGAGGTGCAGGTGAAGGATCTGGTGCAGAACAGACTGCAGGAGGCAGATATAGAAATTAAATGAAAAGCAATGCCGTATGTACTTGTGCTGCATTAGTAGAAAAGGAAATTTCCCCCCAAGAGTACATGGAATTTGGATGTAGGACCACCCCCTGAGCTGGATTAGAATTTAGGTTCAGGGACTCACCCCCAAAGTGGGTGTAGTACAGTGGAAACCTGTGACAATGGCTACACCTTAAGTTATGTGTTGTCAAGTTTCCGAAATAAAATGCCCTGTCTGGCACCAGAAAGTTCCAAGTTGGGAAAAGATGGTGGTTTTTGGCTAAATAAAATATCTGATAGCACTGACAAGCATCTTGTTCTAACCTGAACAAACAGCTTTGAGTTGCTTGAACAGAACAATGAAGTTATTAATCATGTTTCAGCTGACAGGAGGAACCGTAGGGAAATGAAATTCATGGAAATGTTACATCAGTCTGCTTTCCAAGGTTCTCTGTTCAAATCTGTAATATTATTTAGTTGTCTGGTCGATTATTTTCTGTTATCAAGTATATTTTGTTTCGGATTGTATTGGAATCAGTGTGCGTACAGTTAGTTTTGGGTCAGTCTTGAGTTGTAAAAAAAAAAAAAAGGTTCTTTAGTTCAGCAAACCTGGAACCCAGAAACCTGGAAGCCTCTGGGAGCTTCTTGGAGCTGTTGTGATGTTGTGTCTCTCGGGATGAGTCGTGGTTCTGATTGTGTGGTCTGCTGCTGCTTTTGGCTTTAGACGAGCAGCAATAAAAACTTGGACCTTTCTAGAGGCTGTTATGGCTGACCTAGCAATTCAGGAGAGACCAAACCAGGACCAAACAGCAGCTGCATACAAATAGTCATCAGGTGTTTCATAGGATGCTCTGCCCACTTTGTACTTGTGTTTTTAGGACCCATATCATGATCTGTACTGTCTTCTCTGAGCTGTACAGGCCTACACCTGATTTTGTGGATCTCCAGTGAAGAAGTAAATCAGCCCAGATGTATCAAATGTTTAATTCAGCGTGGCGACAGGACACAAAACTGTTCATGGACATGCCATTTATTGGGGGAACTGAATTTGTGACCTTCTAATTAAAGGTCAGTGCCGCTTTGCTGAATCTCAGTCGTCTGGCTTGGAAAAACACTCGCTCGACACTGAGCTGTGTCAGACCTGAGTCAAGCCAAAGCCTTAGTCCCATCAGACCAAAAGAAGAGAGAAAAGCCAATATCTTATTTTTGGTTTGGCTCAAAATATCTTTCATGTTTTGGTGTGGAACATGTGAAGCAGTATCCCTATCCACTTGACATTGTAGATTAATAAGCCATCTGACAGATTTTTTCCCCAGCATTTGTCATCTTTATCATGTTGAAATTGTTAAAAGTCGAGAAAGATGGGAAAGACAAGCCCAGGACAATGTGTTAACTCCATACAATCTTTTATCCCACTGAGCCACCAGGATACACCTGTTATCAATTACTCATTGACTGCCTGTAATGATAAAACCTGAGCAGCTGCCTCTGCTGACAGGATTTCATTAATCTGGAAACTTTAGTGTCCAGTAATGGCCCAAAAGAGATTTAGAGGAGTCTTTGTCCAGACAAGAACAAAATGACAAAAATGTTATTTTGTTTTGTTCGTCTCCAAAAAATTTAAGGTTGGGTTTTAAAACATTGACAGTTAGCTGAGTGTATTTGGCAGTTTAGGGTTGTGACTGGCAAGAATAACGCATAGTCCTGTAACTTTAGCAACATATTTAGAAAAATTGCCAGTTTTCTCAGCCTGGACCGATTTCAGACCTGTGTCTGTCTTACACAGGGTCCATATATACTAACTAGTCCTTCAGGACAGCAATGCAATAAGGATATTATATGGTCCCATAGGTGAAACAAAGTCTTAAGTCATACCTATTAAGTCCTGAGTAAAGTCCCAAATCAAGACTGCCCAATACAGAGTCAGGTACTCAAGAGAACCCCAACAAGTCCTGAGTCATGCCCCCGAGTCAAGGCATTGTTTTGCAAATTCAAAAGTTTCAGTTCATGAGACTGAAGTCATAAGTCCAGATCCAAATCATAAACTATGCTTTTGAACTCTAAACAAGTCATGATGTGTACTTGTATCTGACTCAAGTCCAGGCTTGTGGCTCGAGTCCACACCTTTTGAAAAGGACTGCATGAGATCAGCAGCAGCTGCTTTGCAGCAAAATCCACTCAGTCACAGAGAGTAGAAGTAAATGAAACGGTGATTGAAGTTTATGTTTGAAGCCAAGAGAGAAAGAGCAACAGAAAAAAGAATAGCATGGCAGTGTGAGCTTGTAGATCTTCTCCAGTGGGTGAGATGTTTTCAGTCCCAACATCAGGACATTTCAGTCCTCCAGACCAGATGACTTAAACACAGTTTGGTTTGGACAGCAGGCAGTAAGAAATAAAGTCTAAGTATTTAAAGCTAAATCAACTAGTATTTTGCTCAGGTTTGGTCCCATCTAAATCCCTGGGTTAGAAGCCATAAGAGCTTCTAGAAAGATCCAGGTTTTTATTGCTACTTTACTAAAGCCAAGAGATCCACCAGACCACAGTGTGTGACCTGGAGTCTTGGCAGCAGTTTATTTTAAAACCGTACTGTATAGAGACTGTAGATGGACTCAGTTAGGTCTCTTCTGGTGACTGTAATGAAGTTTATAATAAATTTTCTTTACTGACAGGATTCTAATTGGAAAAATTGACCATGATTTCTTCTTTCTTTATCCTGTAATTCAGCTTCAAATGGCATAAAATATTATAAATATAAACAGATATTGCTGAGTGCAGGTATTGTGAGGCTCAGTGATGCTTTGAGATAAATGTTATGTCAGCAGGCTAAAGTATGCACAGTGACAATGCTTACATGCTAATGTTTAACAGGCACAATGTTCATCATATTCATAGATTTATATTTGCATATCAGATATGCTACTTAGCATTAAACACAAAGTACAGCTGAGGCTTAAAGGGGATGTCATTAGTTTTGCAGGTATAGATATAAATACTGGACAAAATAAAGAATATGACCTGATGACAGCAGTTGAAAAGTAAAGAGATGACAAAAATGATAACAGTTAATCCTGAGGAGGACATGATTGTGTGCACCAGATTTCATAGTAGAGACATAAAGCTCAAAACAACAGTTGTCAACCTCATGGCCTTATAGCAGATAAGGAAAAGTCAGGTAATCGTTCTCTTCATCCTCTAGGGACCATGAATGTCTTTATGAAACTGACTGAAGTGGTGGACCAACATGTTCCTCAGTTTTACTTTTCCACTTTCCAATCCAGTATACTGTATTTATACATGTTTTAACCTGCTCTGATCCTCTGGGTTTGGAATCACAGAATTAGCTAAAGGTGTCTAGGTGAGTGCATCTCCAGCGTTGTGCTGATGAATCAGGCATTTCTTAGAACACAGAGTAATTTGCAGCCTTTAACAGTGCAAACAGATTGATGTTTCAACTCTTGTCTTCATCACAGTCACAGGTTTTTTTTTCTTTTGATCAAATTCTAACTGAACTCTATCATGGTCCTTAAACATCTGATAAATGTCAAGACTTCTTGAACAGTTTTGTAAACTCTGTTTTTTCACACACAGCATCTTCCAGTGTGACAACCCAATAATGACAGTGAGCAACTCTTTAGTTTTCATCCAAACCAAACAGAGCATGATGACTGTGTTTGAGTCATCTGCAGCTGGATGGACAGAATGAACTTTGACAACACTGAGGCTGAAGGTTATTTATATATCAAACCTTCAGTGACAGTTATAATCTCAAAAGGGTTCTGAGAGGCTCAATAAAGAAAACAAAATAAAATAAAATTCCCAGCAGTAATGAACACTGACACTCTGCTGGTCTGAGCTGAAATGTCAAAACAATGTTGGGATTGTTGTGTCAAAGTGTCAGAGGTCAGATATTGTTGACATGTTATATGGGAAGTAAGAGGGTGAGCACAATAAAGAGAGAAGGAAATGGAGAAAATGGTTGAGAGAGGTGGAGATAAAGAGGTAGTGAGTTTAACCTCCTGTTCTCAGCTCCAAACATCCTGTGGGAGGGAAAACCCCGAGCGCTCTGCAACAGGTGCTTCACACATACAGAAAAACAATAATCAAGGGAACACATGTTAAGTTCTGACATCTTTTCCTCTTTTGCTGCGTCTATTTGTTCCCACCCCCCCTTTAGAGGCTCTCTACAAACCTGCAGAGACATGGAAATGATGGAAGTGTAAGCTGGGAACAGACTATTGAACAAAGACTTTTTTTTCAGTCTTGACAGACAGAAGCACATACTGAATGCCAGAGAGACAACACTGCCTGACAGGTATCAGCTAGCCCTGACTTCACATGAGAATACAAATGCTATACCCACAAGCCTCCTTTCTTGCAAAATGTAAAAGTCTGACACACAGGAGTGATTAGTATGAGTGAGGTTTGGTACTCTAACCCTCGGCTGATGGAAGGAGCATTGTCAAACTCTCAATCTCTGCCACAACATTGACAGCTGAAGCCCTCTGCTTTTTCTTATTCTTGGCTAAATACTGTATATGAATACAATCATTAGCTGATCCTGGATCCAGTTTCACAAAGATTCTAGAGAAACAAAGACAGATTTTGACTTAAGTAGTCACACTTTAGATAGATATCTGAATTTGCCTATTGCACAAAAAACATGGCTGACTGAGTAACTGCATCAAACTGCTCAGCCCTCTGGAAGAATTCAACAGCTATAGAACATTTTACAATAATACAAAAAACCTCCAGTGATATAAAATCTCAATCTTAAAGGGTTTGAACATACAGATTTCCATGGACCATGTGGTGAGGTCAAAAGCCCCAGAAAACAGAGTATGTGTAGATTGTTTTGTTGGCTGACTCAAGTTTGACAAAATAAATTTGGCTCAAGTTTCACTCACAGTAGTTGCTTTTCCTGGAGCTTTCGACTGCATCCCATGGTCCTCATCAGTGGATACCGTTTGCTCTGTTGTCATGAAAATGGTTTCTCTCTCTGTCCTCTGCTAAAGTGACTGAATGCTCAAAATTGACTCAGATAAAACTTGATTTATGTCACATTTACACAAAGTTCTTTACAGATAGAGCATGAAATGTACATTTTACGCTCAAATTGACAAATATAAGGCGGTGTCTCAACAAAGTGAAGTTTCAAGGAGATAGGAAGGAGACACTATGTTCACAGAGGAAATTTTTTAACTAAAAACATCCCTTCATTTCCATTAATCAAACATAAGATACACAAACACATCCTTTGTTTTTTTATTAATCATAATATGTAACATATTTTATACCAAAATATTTCACAAGGCTTTGGGCCTTTATTACTGATAAATCAAATGCAGCTGGCGTCTCTAAACAAACAAAACACAAGTTGCTTTATCAAACCCAGACTGCAACAACCGCAGTGAATACTGGACTTGATATTTATGTAATAATTCACAGTGGTGCTTGTGACAACAAACCTGGACCCTCTTATGGCCCTTAAATTGAGTTTTGTCTTGTGGATCATCCATGTTAACCAGCAACAATAGCCACACACTGCCAACCACACACAGTAGAACAAATGTCTGATAATGACAGTTGAGGCATGTGGTTTCCTTTATAACACAGAGCATATATATGCCTGAGAGTAGTCTAAAAATATCATGCCAGAAACTAATGTATTTAACACCAAACTCTGGCTTTTATCAGTGAATTTCCTTTTCCATTAGTTTTTGTTGTGTTGTAATTACATGCTGTCACCAGCAGATGGCAGCAGAAGAACATCTGTCTCCTCCAGCTAACCCTGACAGCCTCAGCACAGATGTAAACAGGACAGACGGGGCACATGTATGACTGTGTCTTGGCGCTGTGACTGACATATGTCAACATCTGTCTTCCTCTACCCATAAGCCCCTCTGCTTTGGAGGTTTTTCCTGTTACAATGACTTTTAACCAAACAATTCTGTTGTTGATGAACTGACACTGTCACTTTTAGCAGCGTTGGTGTCACTTGAGTTCAAATGACATCATTGTCTTTTGCAAAAAATGCTAGGTGTGAACACTACCTCTGCGTCACTGCGTGTCAAGGCTGTTTGAGAGGCTTTTCAATCCAGCAACAACACTTACAATTCACCTCAGAATTTAGAGGCAGGTCTCATGTACATAGCAGAGAAAGAGTGGGTGAAGGTAAATGCAGTGATTGTTGTGTTTGTGCGGCATATTAGAGACCAACAGGAGAGCAGAGGGGTAATTCACAGAGCAACTCAGGCTGTAAGATGAATTTGTTTTTCCTCTTCATAAAACAAAGCAGGATGGCTGCCAGTTAAATTTGTCAGGTGATCAGAGGAGCATCCTGTCAGCTGATGAAAGTAACTTTGATACATGTAACCATCTTGGTTTGTGATAGTAAAGGATACTGCATGTTGATTTCTGTTTTCATTTTTTGTTAATATTTTTGGGGCATTTTGCTTTCATGGGTAGTGCACAGTGTAGAGGCAGACAGAAAACAAGCAGAGAGAGAGCAGTATGACATGCATCAAAGGTCTCCAGCTGAAATCAAACCTGGGACGCTGCGTCGGTGATACAACATCTAGCTGCATAAGCTCAGCTTTGTTAATCACAGGCTAGTTAGAAACAATAAGTGATAGACTGTTATCTGTACATTTTGATTCCTTTTCCTCCTTTATAAAACAACTACCCTTCAATAACATTTTGTCATTTAGTATGGAAATGATCAAACAACCACAGAGGAACAGAGGAACTACTGGAATGAAAAACCCAGACCTATAACAGTTATATTTACATTTTGAGCGGTTCTGATTTGAGCAGTGATCGTCTGCTCTATGTGTTCAGGTTCTGTGTCACAGACGTTACCTCACCGATCAGCTGTGATGTCATCCCATCTCTGTCCCTCCCTGACGCCTTTTCTCTCTCTCTCTCACTCGATCCGTCTTTCTCGTTCTCCGTCTATTCCGCTCCGTCTCCCTACTCACCTCTGCGTCTCCTCCTTCTGTCTTGCTCTCGTTCTCCGTCTTCGCTCTGTCTCTCTCCTTCCCAGTGGTTACAGAGCAGCTGCAGAAACAGCACTCGCACATTTTAAAATACGTGCTGGCGAGCCTGTATTTGGTGTCTTCATTCAGACATGGTATGCATGCACGGTGAAACAGATGTGCATAAACAGGCAAGCGCACATGGAGAAGAAGCATGTGCACTCACAGTTTAATTCAAGTCATCTTTCTACAGAGCAGCTACCTTGAATGTGCATTCAGAGTAAATATGAGGTTTAATTATGAGGCAGCATGAAATCAGGAAGATGAAAAGTGATGCAAACAGCAAGGGCATAATTCCTGTCTCCTGGGAACTGATAAAGATGCTACAGCAGTCACCAACAGTCTTTCCTAATGAGTGTGAAGTGTTCTTAATGGGTTACGATTCCAGGGTGCAATACACTGCATACACTGATGAGCTAAAACATAATGAGCACTCACAGCACATGTCAAGGTCTGGGATATACTGCAGTCAGCATCAGCTTCTTTTAAACACAACCACAATGTCTCTCCAACCTAAACCATTTCACCACCATTAACCACAGAGGTGGCAAATCAGAAAACAGCCCCATGAACAGTTTTCAAGGGACACTTGTCATCATGTCATCCTTCAGACAGGGGGCGTCACATCAGAAAGTCGAAGGAAGGAAGTCGACGACAGATGACATTTTTAGTTGTCTGACAAAATACATTATCAGTCTGTCTTATCTACAGGATTTCACTTCATTTTATAATGTTTCATATTTTACAATAATAACCCAGGCAGGTTGGGGTGGAGGGTGGTGGTGGGTGCACAGACTGCACACCTGTCACACCAGAGATCATATCCAGAGTCCTGTCTGTGGTTTAGGGGAAAAAAAAAAAAAAAAAAAGCTTTCTGGTTAAGGTTAGTGAGCAATTGCAGTTTTGGTTAAATTGAAATGAAATGTTTTGTCACTGTGAACTTTTTCTGTCTGAAACTAAACCACAACCTTAACCAACTGCTGTGTGCCTAAACAGAAACATAAATAACTGTAATGTTGTTGTAGTCAAGACAGGTCAAGAATTCATGTCCATTTCTTGAATTGACCGAGACAACAGGCTTGACAATAGAGGATGCCCTATTGAAACCCAATGAAAAAAATCCCTTGTAATACTATGAGAAGGGTTATCTCTCTTTGCATTCAGCCAGTGTTTGTGAACATTAGAGGAACTGCATCTTAAGACACGTAGCACAATCATCTTGTTCCTCATGTCTTTCTTCGGCTTTAGTCTAACAGAGAAACCTGCCGTTGGGAACGACAGATGCCTCTTGGTCTTTCTGCATCATTACACTATCACAGTCTCACTGTCTGCTGTCTGTATGAGTCTTTGTGTGGCTGAATATGTCTTTTCTAACTGAGTGGGTCAAGCTCAGTTCAGCAGTGTGTCTGTGTGTTTGCTCTTTTCAGACAGTTTGACACAGTGATTCTACCTGGTGGTGGATGTGAATGTCGCCCCACCTGGAGGCTTCAATCTCTCTGCCTCATAATGTTTTATTGGCATGTTTTATTGTGTGTTATAGCTGATATTTCTGCAGTTTAATTCACTCAGTATGTGTAATTTTCTATGGGTGATTAAAATGTACAGAGAGCTGAAAACATAACCTGCCAAACTCTTTAATTAATCTAATTTGGATCTGGGAGATCATTTGACAACCAGCTGTGGAAGTATTTACAAAACACTCAGTTGTACAAGTTTCACATTTTGTTTTCTAGTGAAACTGTAGAAGTATAATCAAGTACTCATTATGCACTTGTCAGTGTTTTATTACAGTGTAAATTGTAATTGTAGTATTACTATGCATGTTGAATTATACATGTTTAAAGGGCACTTTAATGTTGCTGAGCAACATTCCTGAGCAGTTTACCATCTAGGACATTGTATTTTTTCCGCTGATTGTAGGTTTTGTGTGTGGAATGTACAAACAGATGACAAATGAAAGGCGAAAAAACAACATAAAGTGTCTTGTCAAGATGTTTGGCCACCGTGAGCTGAACAGCTTCAGTGCACCTTAGCATGGATTCACGGTTTTGATGAGGGTGGTGGATAGCGTGGTCTATCACGTCAATCCAAAAACTCAACTGGGTTGAGATCTGAGATAAAAGTATCCAAGCTTCATCTCTGCCACTTATCAGGGTCACAGGTCGCCCCTCTATCACAGGACTGACACATAGAGACAAACAACCATTCACACTCACATTCACAACTACAGGCAATCTAGAGTCACCAATTAACTTACCCTGCATGTGTTAGGACTGTGGGAGGAAGCAGCAGTGCCCAGAGAGAGCCCAGTGTTAACCACTGTACCACTGTGCCGCCCTCAGATAAATGTAGACACGTAAAAATGTCTTGCAGCTTTTGTGATTTAAAGGAAGTCTGAGAGCATACTATAATTTTCTCACCCGTGACAAGACCAAAACAAGCAACAGATTTTATTATCTTATCATCTGTGTATCCAAAGTCTTATATCTTATAGAGCACCGCTGCACACTGTTAAACTGGATGACATGTTCCTTCATTGCCACAAACACACACACTTTATTTTGACCCAGTCCTGCATACATAGTCCAGATACTGCATTAATCCACCGCTGAAAATAGTCCCAAAGAAATGCTCAGTTTCCTCCTGTTTCAGCAATGTTTGCCAAATACTGTGGTGTCCATGCATGATGAAAATATGTATTTGTGAAACAAAAATATGACATTAAGAAAATATAGAAAATAAGACTTATCATTTACATTTTATTAGTCTCACTCGTCTGTTCACTCAGTACACATGTATTTGTTACAATAATTTTAGTGTTATATCTTTGCTCTTCTCTGCCTTGTGTCTGAGATTGCTCTGTATCATTTTCTTCTATATTCCACGAAGGCTTAACTTCTAGGTCTAAGTCCTTTGAGACACTCAAGTGAAGTGCTGTAAAAATAAACTTGAAATGACTCAACCGGAAACTGCATCGCCAAGAAATCCAAAAGGAAAAAAAAGACATGAATAGTAGCCACAGTGTTTGACTGAAAATGATCCCTGGGGAGTTCAGTGCAGAAGCAGCAATGACCCCCATCACAGCAAAGATGGAGACAACATAAAAAATAACACATGGAACTTACATTACCACTTTAAATGCAAATAAAACAAGGTGCAGACTTATGAAAGAAGGTGCACTTTTTGCCAATTGTTTTTCCCTGAGCAGGCTCCTCCAAAGTTTAGAGTCCCTGACTGCAAATACTTTAGTCAGGAGAAAAAGCTTCTCTCCTCTTTATTGATTGTGGACTCTGGCTTATGCTCTCCCTGAATCGCCCATTTCATTATGCTTTGCTCTTGGTTTATTGGTTTTAAGGCACGAGGCTCCGAGGGGAGATGTGTTTAGCTTATTGCTTTGGCGGAATGAAGCGGCGCTGGCTTATTGCTAGAGTCTGGAGGTCCAAGCTGCTTCAGCAGTAGAGGTATACAGCCATCTGGACTGTCGTAGACACCAGTGAACCCAGTACAGATTACAGCAGAAAGTATTGGCAGAACAGGAATAGGAAACTTTCTCTTTTTCTCTGTCTTTCTCTGCGAACCTGTCTCCAGATTACTTTTATGTACTACTGAACTGTTTCCCCGTTATGTTGTGGTGGCAGCACAATCGCTGCCTAGATTATGTTGCAATGAAAAAATGTAAATGAAGCTTACGTTAACAGCAGCAGAGTAGCGAGGTGGTTGGGCTGGATGGTGGGTTTACTAAGTGCACAACTTCTACACCAAAGACCAGAGCTCACATCCAGAGTTCAGTCTGTTGTAAAAACATAAATAAACACTTGTCTGCAGTCACCAAACCAGACCACAGTCTCTCACTAACCTTAACCAAACAAATCAAGTGCGTAGACGTAACCGTAAGAGTTTAATTAAAGCTGCGAGCAGCGTTGAACGGGCCCTCGCACCCGGCGCCCGTCGGGGGAGCGGCGACCGCGGGACCCCGGCAACCGCGGGGTCAACGCAGGTCGCAGGGCACACGCTGGCGTAACAGTTCACACTTCCGAGATGTAAAAATTTTAAATAAAAGCTTTTATGCTAATTATTTTCTGTGATAATATTTTTCAGAGCTCATCATCTGTGACAGCTCTTGGCTCTCCTGACTGTAACCTCTCTGTGGCAGCTTCTCACAGACTCAATCAACTCCTCTTCCCCTCCCCCCTCAAACACAAACACAAACACAAACACACACACACACACACAGATACCCCCTCCCAAAAGGAGATAAAACTCAGTTTTAACTTGAGTTTACAAGCTTTGAGCTTTGAGCAAAAGCATTTTTTTGCAAGTTCTGTTATTGGGTGCATATATAAATCATTTATGCTTAAACAAGGGTTATAATGAAGTTATTTGAACAGTGAATATCTCATCTGCCTAAAGTCAGGGCGAAGCCACTAACCAGCTGTAGGGATGGGTATCATTAGGATTTTATCTTTATCCATACAGACCCCTATCAGTCCAGCTCAGACTGTTACTGGTTTAAGAGAGTGAAGTTTATAGCAATTTGCAAAATTTGGAGATTAGTGACAAACTAACCAGTTAGACTACATACAGACAAGCTTTCATTTTAGCTGTTAGTAACAGTTTGCCATGAGCTTAACCAGCGTGCTGTGCTTCGTGTTAAACATGTCATGAGACTGTGGACAACGTTTGAGCCAGCTTTGACATCTGCAGATATGAGTTTCTGAAGAGGGGCCTGCTGAGGTTAGATGTGCTGAATAATATCCATTTTCATATCAGAAAAAACACTGCATTAAACATTGTCTTAGCTCACTGAGCTGAGGTCAACAGGTAATATAACCAACCTGTGAGGTGGCTCACCCCCGTAAGATAAACACATAAATGATCCCTGATAGAACCGATAATTAAAGGCACATCAGTAACAGGGAATGCTATTAAAACTAAACTATAAACTGGTGACATTAACTGCAAAAGAAGATTTTTATTGATACATTTCAGGTAGAATTTAGTTTTCAATAAGGAAAATGCTGTAAGAAACCTGAATTTGTTGCAACAAATTTAAAATAAAAGCTTTTATGCTAATTATTTTCTGTGATAATATTTTTCAGAGCTCATCATCTGTGACAGCTCTTGGCTCTCCTGACTGTAACCTCCCTGTGGCAGCTTCTCACAGACTCAATCAACTCCTCTTCCCCTCCCCCCTCAAACACACACACACAGACACACACACACACAGAGACCCCCTTCCAAAAACCCATCAAAGAGTAATACAATGGCTCCATCTGTAGGATAAAGTAGAGAGTCGCAACAGGAAGTTACCCCAAAATCTGAGGTTTCAAACAGGAAGTTGGGTTTCCGAACTTTGACGGGCCAGAACCGGCACACGCTTCGACCCAAACTCACAATTTTCGGAGCCAGTCTTCCAAAAATTGTCAAGGAGGGGCTGACAACATTTGAAGTGAATCTGGTCACCCGTCTAGAAACTGGACATCACACTATAAAATATGTCATTTCCTGCTATAAATAGGTGGCGCTACAACAATTGTATGAATATTGACATATGGATGTGTGCAGATAGGTACCATTAACAATCCTGTAAAGTTTGATGCAGTTTGGACAAAGTATGGCCGAAATATAGCAAAAATAAAGCAACTTCCTGTTTCGTGGCGAGTAATCGAACTTTGAGGGGCCATAACTTCCACGCCCTTCAACAAAAACTCAAAATCTGCCGCAATTTAACATCGTCTATGTCTTAAGAACATACTATTAAGTTTTGAAGTCAATGGGATAATGCGTCTAGGACTAGTTCGCGTTCAAGCGACCCCTGGAAATGGCCAAAAACACACAATTTTTTCACCTTCCGGTCAAAATAAAAATACTTTCTGTTGGGTTTAGAATATGGCTCCAAGAGACTTTTTGGTGCGTCATGGGATGTTACATATGTGTGCAGATTTTCAGATTTTTAGGCGCAACGGGCTTGAGGGGCTGTTCCGTTTAAAAATGTAGGTGGCGCTACCGAGGGCATTTTACCACGCCCATGCTCAAGACCCCTAAATTATTAAATTTTTCGCCGTGCCTGACGCGTCTGCAAATTTTGGTAAGTTTTCACGCATGTTAAGGCCCTCAAAAAGCCGATCTAAGAGGCGGAAAAAGAAGAAAAAAAAAAATAATAATAATAATAATAATAATAATAATAATAATAAACAGACCGAAAACAAGAGGGTCCTTGCAACTCGTTGCATGGCCCCGTTGGGCCCACGCAACTCGTTGCTCGGGCCCTAATAATGCCGTAGTCACTACGCAGGGATATTGTGCTGCAAGATCAGATAATGTGGTGGAAAACAAATGCGTATTTGCATCTTGTTAAATATGTTAACTCTTCATCATGTTAGTAGAAAATGTCATTCAGTCGTAATTGACTGCCCTTCTAAATGTATTTGTTGTTGCTAATTAGCTTTATATAAATGTTATTTCTGGGGCACAGGGTTATTCTCTAAATGGTCACTGTAGTACTGTAGTATTCACAGACTCTCTAAGGGTCAGGGACAGTGATGAAAAAGGGGTAACTGAGTGCAATGTTAGATTAGTGTTCATCCTTTTCATCATGTCGGTTAACCAGAGGGATACTTGGGCTGATGTCTGTTTAATGCAGAATTAGTTCTGCTACTAATCATTGATCTACAGCTATTTTTAGATGAACTGATTAAAGGTTTAGTCTGTAAAATGTCAGAAAGAGCAAAATATCCATCACTTTAATCATCAGGTGTATCTGTATGACCCTTGTAGGATTGCAAGATTTGATATTGTCATTTTTTTGTTGCATTTTTGATGAATGGTGTTAAGTCAGCGTTAGTGGACATGCAGTAGAGAGAGTCCCACTCATTTCAAATGGGAGATTTAAGCTCTTAACACTCCACTTGAAGTGTTTTGTGATGAATCATGAAATTGTAAATAACAAGGTTGTCTGAAGGAGATAAACATTTTGCACAATATAGTCACCAGAAGAAAATATAATCAAACGTGAGGTAATTACATTTCATTTAGTATGGTGTTATTCCATCAGCTGTAGAGTCTCCAACCAACCAGTATTTTTAAATCATTGAGCTGATTGTGATTCTGTGATTGTGATGATCATCCACTTACCGTGTGATTACACCACACTTAAGAAGCTTTGTAATACCCCTTCACTTTTCCTCTTCTATTTTGTTTTTTTTTCTCAGTCAAAATCTTTTTATGTCCTTTTCTATGTCTCTGCCTCTTGTTTCCTCGTTCTTCACCTAGATTTCACCTCTCACTTTTATTCCTTCTCACATTTTTTTTTCACCTTCATTTTCTCTCACTTCATCTCTCTCCTCTGTCTCCAGCCCCTCCATCAGTGATTACACATAACCCTGAAGTAATTAAGCTAAGAACACAGACGGGGATACAGGTCATAAATAAACAACTGTAAGTGATATTAAACTATTGGGTAGAGCATTGGCAGGGGGAAACACATCGTCAGGAGTTTTTTAAATGAACACTGGCTGAGCAGCACTTCTGACTCCTTACAAATAGTCTCTGTTGCACATGACAAAGTTAGAAAGCCTCATTTTTTGCTGAGCATTTACAAGGCTTGATCCTTGTAGATCATAGAGCCTAGTTACAACACAATATTTATGCTGCTTTTAATACCCTTACTTAATACCCTCACAAAAACACGTGACTTAGGAAATACTTGCTGAGCGCTTTGTTAGGAACGTCATACTAATACTGGGTAGAGCTTCCCTTTGCTCTCAAAGCAGCCTCAGTTCTTTGTGGTATGGATTCCACAAGATGCTGCAATAATTCCTTTTAGATTCTGCTCCATGTTAATATAATTACAGATTTGTCAGCTTCACATTCATGCTGCCAATCTCCTGTCTTAAAACATCTCAAAGGTGTTCTTCTGGTTTCTGATCTGGTGCCTGTGGAGGCCACTGAAGTACACTGAACTCATTGCCATGTTCATGAAACCAACTTTTGCTTTGTGACATGGTGTATTATCATGCTGGAGGTAGCTATTAGAAGATGGTAAATTGTGGCCATTAAAGGATGCACGTGGGCACCAGAAACATTCAGAGAGGCTGTGGCATTCACACAATGATTGGGCCCCAAGTGGGTATTCATAGATTCTTGCTGTTGACACCAAATTCTGACCCTTTCATCTGCTTGGCTCAGTAGAAAGATTCAGAATCATCAGACCAGGCTGCGTTTTTCCAGTCTTCAACTGTCCAGTTTTCGTGAGCCTGTGTCCATTGCAGCCTCAGATTTCTGTTCTTGGCTGACAGGAGTGTGGTCTTCTGCTCTTGACATTTCTGCACGCCACAGTTAACCACAGTTAGAGAGTGGTTACCTGAGTGACCATATCTTTTCTGTCAACCTCAACCAGGCCATTCCTCTCTGACCTCTGTCATTAACGAGGCATTGTCAATCTCTGGGTGCTTTTTGTTTTTTTTCACACCATCCTATGTAAACTCTAGAGACTGTTGATTGGGAAAACAGTTTCAGAAATGAATGTAGGTTTCAAATAGTGGATTTGAACCTAAACTCCTGATGAGAAAATTTCCAGAGAAGAAAATAATCTATTTCCAAAAATAGCAAAGTATATGTGACAGTAAAAATAGCCTTGCACCCTTCCAGTCCTCCATCATCTTCCTCTTTTCTCTCATCCTTCTTGTAGTGGGCCCATTAAAATCATAATGAGACTGTTGCCATTTTTGGAGACAGAGATTGGAAGAGTAATTCATCCTCATTGCTGAAGCTAAATAATTGAAAGGATGGAGTTTTGGGAAGGAGGCTGTGGTTGATGTACAGGCCTTAGATGGTGTGTATTGTTATTCAGGTTTAGAGGATATTCAAAAATGACACGTCTGAATCACAAACTGTTAAAAGCTCAAGTTTCTGGAATGTGTAAGAACACTGTCTCGGAAAGTTTTGGAAAATGCACACCAACTTTTAAAGGTTGTTAAAAGGAATTACATAAAGATGATGCCCACAAGGGTGTAATTTTCATTTCAGACATCTATTGGAAATAATTCAAACCACGACAGTTATAGACTTCTCCAAGGTTATTGTTATTTTATCTTCCCTGAGATTATATGGTGTTAAAATTTTACAATTCAGTAGAGCAGTAGATGCCAATTAAGCTGAAAATATGGACAGAAAACCCCAGGAATATGTCTCAGCTTTTCAGAGAGAAAGCAGCAGAAAGAAATCCTCATTGAGAAAATACACAGAAGTAGCCTACAGATGCAGAGTTCAACAGCGGATGATATATTCTCTATATAGCAGTTTAACTTGTTTTTAACACGAGTCAGATGTAAAGTTAATTTTCTGGATTGCTTAAACTGGCAAGAAAGCACAGAACCAGATTTTCCTCAGACAGACTCTGGATAATGATGTGGAACTTCATTACTTTAGAATTGTATTAGCTTCAATGGGAGAGTCAGGCTCATGGACAGCCTGCTCTGAGGAAACATGTGGCTTCAGAGAGGACAACAGACAAACAACGAAGGGTTTGAGGTTATAAAATAATTGTAGATGAGTGATCGAGTTCTGTCTGTATATGAATATATCAATCAGCCCTGCTCCTAGTCTACAGTCTTACATTATGTTGCCTGGCTAGATCCTGTTCTTTTCATTAGATTGCCACACATGAACCCAACAACAGCTCAAACCTTAACTATTTACAACTAAACCCCCAATTACTATCTTCCTCTAGAGTGGTGAAACTTATTAGCACCTACACACAAGAGTGAGCTCTGTCCAGGGAAGGAAACTCCCTCAGGTGTGTTCGAGAGGTAGCTTGCGAGATCCTTTGTTAGATCTGAAGCATATTGTGATAAGCAGTACTTTTTATGTGAATGAAGTACCTAATCCTTTCCCAGTACCCTACATGTCCAAAACTGTAGTTTACACTCATATGTGTTGGCGTCATTCCAAAACCATGGGTTTTAATCTGCTTCTCTTCTCTTCAGGGAAGGCTCTCCATGAGAATTTGGAATCTGGCTGCAGGGATTTGCTCCTGTTCAGATCATTAGTGACGTCCAACACTAACGTTGGCTGATAAGAGTTGCAGTCAGCATTTTAGTTCATCCCGAGGGTGTTGGATGTAGCTGAGGTTAGCGATCTATGTGGGCCAGCCTAGGTCCACACCAGACAAAGGAAAACCTTCCCAAAAAAACTACTGCCACAAAATTGGAGGTGCACAACTGTGTAAAATATAATTGTAGCATTAAGTTGGAGCTAGTACAAACTGAGAAAAACACAACAAAAGTAAACAAGAGTTACAATAAATGCTTCTGTCTATAGGTTATAGTGTATGCTGTTGACCTTAGCTGACTGTAGATTTGCTTAGCTACATGCTAATACTGTAATGACAAATGGACATACAATGTGGCACTGTTGAGATTCTAAGATCAACACATTACCCAAGTAATAATTTTGCTTCTCATGGTATAATCTCTAAAGGTCAGGACACAAGGACAGCTGAGTTTTAATGACAAACCTAACTAGCTTAATGCTAACTACCTAATGGCTGACACATTTAGCTAAACAACTGAGTGTTGTAGTATGTGAAAATTAGTTTTAGTTTCCTACTACTTTCAGCATTCACAATATTTCTCTCAGAGTTTTCTAATTTAACAACAGGCAGGCAGTAGTTGAAGATTGTGAAAACTTAAATCAGCCTACAGGCTAGTTAGTCGGATAACAATGTTCTCGAGAATAGGATCATAAAATTTTACTCGATACTCTAGCCAGAAAACCTAAGTTGACTCAAGAAGTTACAGAATAGGTTTACTTTGTTTGGATCTGACAGTGTTACTTGTCTCATCATTCCCTATCTTTTCTTGCATCTCATTTCATTTTAATGAGTACATGGAGTGCTGGTGATAAAGGAGTAGAACTTAAATTATTTATGGTGCAGTACAACAAGTCCGCAGAGTTTAATATGGGATCAGTGCTGCGAGCCAGCGGTGGCTCTCAATAACGGAGTCCCCCGGTGGAAACATCAATCAGCCCTCAGACAGTGAGTGATGGATTTACTCAGAGTTTAGACTGTTTTTAAATAGACAAGCCAGGCCGGGATTTATTGAGTGCTATTACAAAAGTCTGAGGGAAGGAATGTACCCAGATCTTCCCCTATTTCACTTCAGTTGAATTTGTAAGGCATCAAGAGCAGAAGGCTGTAAGATTTGTAACAAAGTGGGTGAGGGCACATCATTTGTCCCCAATTCCATCTCTTAAAATAATCACACAAATAAACATGCTTGTTTGTTTGTTGGTTGGTTTGTTTGGCCAGAATTAACTCTACAGCAAGTCAAGTATTGTTCCATTTTCATGTGGTTTACTACAGTTTTCTTTAGTTAAATATCAAGGTTCTGCTCGCTCTGATTTACTTGTACTTACCATTCAAGCCCAGGGTGTAAAAGGGACAGGAGCCAAACAGCTCTTACTTTAATGCCCTTGCTAGTAGCATTGGGTAGACATGGAGATGCAGGGGATCTGTTGCATGGCACTGATGGCATTAGTAATAGCACAAGTAACTTAATGTCACCGAACTGTTGTAGGAGAGAAAGCTTTACACCCCTGAGTGAAACTTTTCTGTAGTTTGGAAGGCTTTTAGGAGTTGTTCTTTTGCCAGGTTCACATTGTACCATGCAAACTGTAATTATGAGCAGCTGAATGGGAAAAAAACACTGTCAGCCTTTACCTTGTTATTCCAAGCCGGAGATACTGTGACTTTCTGACACCAACGACATCTCTCACTTGGTGAAAAGACCTATAGGCATGACAACAAGCTGTGCCACAATTGGCAGTTATATCAAAATAAAGTTCAGTATTGACACTAATAAAACTGATTTGGCTAATGAGGAGCTAAACACTGTTTGTGCATATCAGGTTTCACTTGGTAAGAAACTGCTAGAAATATGTAACACAACAAAAGCAGCTAATTTAGGCTGTTTATCTGGTATGACTACAGGGTACACAGCTTGTTTGCTGCCTGCTGCTGCTGGACACAGAGCTGATTAGAGCGCTGACACTAAACTACGCTATGAAAGTGCAGTAAAACCACAACTATGATCTTTAAAAGCTCCTTAGAGCTGAGGGATACAGCAGACTTGGGTGATAATTCTTTCTGGGTTTGTCAAATCTAACAGAGCTCTCAGCTTTCCCATTACACATAGTTATTGAATCCACTGGTCCATTCAGTGATTTGGCAGGGCATTACAAAGCTATCAATTCTTTAAATAAGATATGGTTTGAAATGTGGCTGAAAAGGTGTAAAGTATTTAAGAATTATTCCAGGAGACATTTCAGCCGCTGTTGACATAAATAATCTTTGTGATATATCCTTGGATTTCCATTTTCAAAGCTTTTATGAACTCAAAAATCAATGTGTTCCTTCTTTTTTTATCTAATATTGTTGTATATCTACACCTACACACATAAAGGTGCCCACAGATATTTTGGCAAGACAGGCGCAATATCAAACACCCATTCAGCACTGTTCTGGGAGGCTTCCAGGTATGAATGTGTTAGTGGTGGAATGTAAAGCGAGGTGTTGCTGGAAAAACAGTCTCTGTGCTCGTTCAGCTTTTCTTTGACATTAAAACAGTACAAGCAGAGTAAGTCACTCCTGACTTTAAGAGGCAGCTCATGTTACCTTCTCCCTGCTGAATTAGACCCTTCTCCTCTACATCTCTAAATCATTCCTGCTTCTATTCTCTCTATTTTTGTCACATCCCTACTTTCCTAATCTTCTTAACTTCTGTACTTTGACATGCAGATATGCTGAAAGTTCTGTGTGACTTTGTACAAATGGTGAAAAACAACAGTAACCAGGAAGGGTTGGGGAATGTTTGAAGAAGTTGTAAGCTTCTAACAAAGCAGTTCTAGCCCCAAAATTCTGGTACTGCCATTGTCAGGCATCATTTCAGATGTATTTCTAAGCAGTCATGATTAGTTAATCAGTAATCAGTAAATTAGAAGATGATTGAAGTTTGTCTCCAGTCAGACCTGAATGGAGAAATACAGCTGGTGTTGGTATTTACCTCCAATTTCCACACCAGACAAATATAACAGCTGTTCAAGAATCACCCAAATTAATCCTAAAATACATGAGAACTAGGCCATGCATTTAATGTTCCTCATTTGATTTGTGCAGTGCCTTATTCATTCAGGTTTGGGTAATTTGAGAAACATTATATTAACACCATCGCTCCTGAGGTCTAACATGTAATCCTCACGCTCAACAGATTTTCAGGTGATGTGCTCCAGATGGTCATGACGTAGAGTTCTAAAAATAGGACAAGCTATTCCAGATAGCCAAAATATCTTGGCCCAGTAACAGTCCCAAAAACACGCCAGCTTGTGGAGCTCATAATGTACAGCACACCTACGTTTGCAGAGGTGGTAAGGGCCATTTTTTTGTGTTGACTCTGGCCCATTGCTGATCAGACAGCTGCTAAAACTGAGAGCAGATATTTTTAAATTATTGAACCCTAAAAGACAAGACACCAGAGGGTAATGGTGGGTGTATACATACGATGTACACACACCTCTGGTCAGGGGGTTTACAACCTTTAATTTAGGATTTCTAGCATGGCACCCAAACTCTACATATACAAACAGATAAATAACTGGACACATAGATATTGGTTTCATATATTAGCAATTTCTGGCAGCATAATTCTCCACCTTGTTGTATACAGTTGGCCATACCACCCAGCCGGCTGTACTATTACTCATACTTGCTGGAAACACACACACCAACGCAGCCCCTTTTGTGTTTTTTACACAGGTCTCTTGTTGGTCTGAACATCCAGAAAGTCAAAAATAGGCCGACTTACTTTCCATCCACAAATGTTGAAACACAGCCAAGTCTGCCAACAGTGAGCCACAGTGGGCCAGATTCAAATGAGATCCTTTTTTTTGTAGCTCATTTGGTTTTATACGGTTCTGTATAAACTTTTTTTTTACATTAGATTTACATTTAGTTTTGTATCTGTTAATGTAGATCACTTTTCATCTCTGTCCTTCCCGCTGTTCCTTCTCACTGTCAAACACTCTCCTGTTCCAATCCTTGCTGTGGAAATACTTGTTTTAATGCACAATGTATATAATTTGCATTAATACCACTGTGCCTATGTCACAAACTGTAAAGAACCCAGGCTCAGAAATCCATAATTCCAAGAGTGTGTAAACAGAGCTATTGTTTTGTCTGCGTGGACGGCTGCAGAGTCCCTGTGGCTCTGCTCTTTAGTCCTCTCAGCCCTCCAGCGAGACTCAGGAAGAACGAAATCCTAATGAAGGGTTGAGTAATTACTCCTTTTAATATAAACGTTATAATGGGATTAAAATGATCCCACATCCTCTCCCCCTCCCTCCCTCTCTCTCTCTCTGGACTCTCAGTCATACTCTTCTCTAGAAAACTCTCTCTCTCTCTCTCTCTCTACTTTGCTCTATCCTCTGTGTTCTCTGTTTATTTCAGGCTGTCTTTGCGAATTAGTTGTTGAGACAGTGAGCTCTCGTGGGCCAGTCAGCTGGACAATGTATATATGTGTGTGTGTGTGTGTGTGTGTGTGTGTGTGTGTGTTTCTATGTGTACAGTTTGTACAGTAGGTGATTGTATTTGAATGTTTCTCTCTTTCTTTTTCTCTCTCTATTTGCTGTGATTGTGTGTGTGAGGAGACTTGTTTTGTGTGTGTGTGTGTGTGTGTGTGTGTGTGCAGCATGTGACTAAACAACAGAAAGTGAACATGGCAGCTGCCATGCTGCACAAACTCCCACTCCTTAGACGAACCGTATACACACACACACACACACTCAAGCACACACACATGGATCTCTACACTTGTGAGGACTCTCTCTGGTATAATAGAGCCGTAGACCCTCTTACCCTTTAACATTAACATGAACCAAAACCTAATTGCAACTAGTGTTTGAATAATTATTTAAGTAATTGATCAACAAAAAAATAATCACCAACAATTTGATCATTCATTCAAGACATTTACCAAGTAAAAATGTCAACTAAGAATTCACTGGTCACAGCTTTTCATGTGATGTAAGACACAGATGTTTTTCTCTGTTTTATATGATTGTAAATTGAATATCTTTGGATTCTGGACTGTTAGTCGGGCAAGACAAGCAATTTGACTTGTTACCTTTAGCTCTGGAAAATTATGATTTTTCACAATTCATTTATTTATCAAAAAACATAAATACCAGATTAGTCATTAATGAAAATAATCATTAGTTGCAGCCCTGACTCAAACCTTAACCCTTAAAGAAGATCTAAAACTAAAACCAGTCCTTACAAAGATAGAACACACACAGACACACACACATTCAGAGGCGCCAGTGTCACACTAACTTGTGAGGATGCTGCTGTTCTGTACATTCAGCTTGCCTAACCCAGCATGTCTAACCTTAACATTAACACTGTGTTGCTGGGCTTCCTGTTCCTCTCTCATCTCCAGCCGAGCATAATGAGCAGCGAACAAATGCAGTTGTCACCTTACAAAAAAAAAAAAGAGCACAAAGTGTAGACGGCCGTCGCTGCTGCAGAAATCTTTTGTGTTATGGTGGCGACCCTTGTTTACTGCCATCACTTTAATGAACATTCTGGTGTAACAGCAACAACACAAACTCCTGTTTTCTTTTATCCGTGTACAGGGATAAACAAACAGCAATTGTTTGTCTTCTTTATTTATTGTTTTAACTTAAAATTGTTGCTCCAAAATTAGGAGACAGGGCTGCAGTGGAGTGGAAGACGAGACCATCACACTCACCCTGCCTGAACTGACATGATGTTGGTGTTGGTGCGTTGGAAACGTCCAATTTTCACCAGACGAATGACAGTTTCTTTGAAACATTTGAATCTGAATCACACTGCCTTTTAGTAACTATTAATCCCCTTAGCCAGTGTCTGATCATTAGTCAAGTTACCCAGCTAGAACTGATAATATTAGAGGGATTACTGGACCAGTGCCCATTGAGACAAGTCAGTGACAGAGATATATCACAGACGATTCAGACACATACGTGTCTTGTTTTCCATTTACTTCCAGTCAGTGTCAATTTACTGCATCATTAAAGTTGCCATATTTTTAATCAGCTTTTTATACCCTCAAATATCAAAATCTCCATTTGGCCTTAAAAGTCCAGTATTGCTCAGCTCTAAAGCAAATTACTTCTATCTGGAACAAAATCATGTGGTCTCTTAAACTCCACTGGTCCAAGATTTATTTGCTGGTTATTCATGGTCCCCAGAGGATGAATCCTCCTGAATTATAGCAGTATTCATCGTCTACTGCCACCATCTGGCCAAGATTTACACTTTTACTATCAGTATCAAGGCTAACAATCAGATTGCCCTGAACTTGAATGAGCTAAGCATGTTCATGCTCCCTAGAGGTTTAACCCTAACTACCTTTTAGAGAATTTTTTACTGTTTTTAAGTTTTATACTGTAATTCTCATTCAGAGCTGCTTGCCATCTGTTCATATTCTGTATGTTGCAGGGAATTGTCCTGATCAAAGTTAAATGATCATGAAACCAGACATAAGAATTCCCCTAACTCACATACATATACACGTGCTTTCATTTAACAGAATTAGTCATGGTAGATGCTGTCAACAATTGCCACGGGGAACCCAATCCATAAGAGCTTCTTTTACCTTGTAAAAACTACAGGCCTTAAACAAAAGGCTCATCGAGTACTGAGTCAACAAATTCAGGTTTTATCGATTTGAATGGATTATTTACTGTTAGAAAATGTTTGTTTAGTTAACAGTGACAGCAGGCGGAGAATTGTTGAGTGAGCAGATTCCTGAAATCTGTCTGTGTTCCCAGGACAGTTTCAGAGAAAACAATCACAGATTTACAGCGAGACAATTCGCAGCAATTATACAAATCAAACCTGCAGTTTTATGTATAGTCAGTTTCAGCTGGAATCCCTGTGCAGCCTGAGTCTTATCTATCTATCTATCTATCTATCTATCTATCTATCTATCTATCTATCTATCTATCTATCTGTCTGTCTGTCTGTCTGTCTGTCTGTCTGTCTTCAGTCGTCTTCTCAGTGCTGTAGTCTTCTCTCAGACAGTCTTCACACTCTACTGTTTGCTGTGTCTTCCTGTGTTGTTTCATCCACCTACGGCCCTCTGCTGTGAGAAATCATATTTATAACTGTGTTAAAAATTTAACATTATTGCCTCCAGGACAGTGAAGTCAAGTACTGTAGTGTTTCTTTTTGCAGCCACTTTGAATGATTTGTTGACCAGCACATACCACTCATGCTCTCAGGTTAGCTCTAAGTGTGTGTCTGTGTGCAGGAGCATGTCAGTTGACTGTAATCCTGCATCCATGCTCATATGGAAAATGATATTTTCTGTGTTTTTGCAATGCATCACATACACATATGAATTATAAATGGTGTTTATCTTGCACCTTATTATAAGACATTTAATATTTTAGACAACTTGCACAATTCTTCTGATAAAACCAAGCAAATGCAAAGATTTGTAGGCATCTGTCAACAACAGAAAAGTTTCAAATTTAAAAAAAGTACACAAAATAGTGAAAATACAAGGCAACTCTCATTGGCAGCATCTGACAACACTGTGGGATATGCTATTATCCCACTGCTCAGCATCAACTTTTCCAAAAAAGCAGCAATTTTCAGTTTTGTTCCCCTGGATGGGTGCATACCAGCTACTGTGACTACTTCTTCTGTCTGTATAATGCATTCAGTGTGTGCTGTGGGTGTAAAATGACACTGCAAATATGTGTTGCTCTTAAGACCTCAACAATGGTGGAGATGATTATGCAGCCGCTGTGCCACATAGGTAACTACCTTCCAGTTTACACTCAGGGAATTTAAACCTCAGAGGCGAAAAGTGCCTGCAGCACAGGATGCAAATATAAAGGTTATATATTTGTGCTGTTAACAAAGCCACAGCACAATATGTTTTCATATATGCTGAACATTTTCTCTGTTTGAACCTCCCTTAACACTTGTTTAGTTTCTCTGAGCACTTTTCTAACAGACTGCAGTTCAGAGGACTTGACATTAGGGAAAAGTGTGAGTGAGTATGATTTTATTTACTGGTAGAAACTTAAACATTTTGATATGTTGAAAATCTGTCAGGTTGTTATATAAACACAAAGAGTGTAAAAGCCACAGCACCTTGCAGGGTAAATATCGAACACGTTGGTTGCACCAGGCGGTACCTCCACCCAGAAGCCTCCAGCCTGCTCAGACTGGATGCTCCCTGATGAGGAGGCAGAAAAGTCCAGTGGATGGATTTATGAGGGTGAAGGGGCAGTATAGAGCTAAGCTAGCTGATGGGGCCGAGCTAATGGACAGCTCTGCTCAGCAGTTTTGTGCACCATTCACATACTGCTGTCAGCTGAAAACCATGTATGTCCAAAAAAAAAAAAAAACAAAGACTGTTTCTTTAACTACTTCTTTCAAGATTAAATCCAAATTTTGTAGAGATTAAAAGAACAAATTATGTTTGAGTTGAGGTGAATATTCCTATTTTCTTAAACCCCTTTGAGGAGAAAACATCTTTGATTTTACAAGTGATTTAGAAATGATTTTTTTTTTACAGTAGACAGACAGTGTGTATGGTTCAATCCTAATGTGATTGCTTTTGTAAATTCATTTATAAAATAACCATTGCTAAAGCAACGTCAAAAATACAACATCACTTTCTGCATTTAAGAAAAAGGCAGCTCATTCCTGCTACCATCACTAATCATGTTTTATTTAGTAGAACCATGGATCCAAAGTGAACACATGAAAAACTTGTCTATGTTAATCAAGAAAATCTCAGGGAATCTGTTTGTGCCCAAAGACTATAGAGTTATAGTTCCTCTCTCTCTCTCTCTCGGGGCATGATTTGATCTGATTTGATCTGTTTGAAACAGTTCCATAGACCCACAGGCATTTAAACACACCACACTGATGATGGGATTTGAGAAAAAAATACAAAATGATTCTGTGAGAAAGCTGACATTCTGGGATACTGGAGGATGTCTCAGATCAGTGAATGCTCAGCAGGCCCCATGTAATTCTCCATGTAATAAATCACTTTAAAGAAGTGAGTTTTATGGACTTGCTTTCCTTTAATGACTCTGAGGGAGTTTCTGTTTCCTCTTAATCCTCTGACTGATGTTGAAAGTGAAAGCTTCAGGCTCCTCATTCTGCTTATCTGACCACAGAAACTCAACTGTTGGCAAATCAGCATGTGTGCTAAATTAATATGTACAAAGTTTTTTCCCCCTTTTTGTTTTTTTTGTCGTATTTCTGTCCACTGTCTTTGGTTAAAGCCTCATTTTTTTCCATTGTGCTTTCTTTATTTCAGACTTTATTTACCTCAAGATTTCACTGTTTTAAGTTGTTTTCCTTCAGTCTTTTGAGCTTTTTGTTTTAAGCCTCAGATCTTTTGAGGATTTGTTCAAGCCCTCTTTTGAGATGACTTTTTTCAGGTTTATATCCCTCTTTATTTCTTTAAAGTTTGCTTTCTACTGTGCTATCCATCAGTCTTTCATTCAATCATTTATTTCTAGCTTTATGAAGTTCGGTGTTTTTGTCCACCCAACTTTCAACTTTCTGAATTCTCTCATTTCTTTTAATCTTTCTGTTGAGCTGTTTGTTTCGAGATGTCATCTCTCAAGTGCTCATGCTTTCTTTTCCATTAGAATGTCTTTTAAGATTCTTTGAAGTTTTGTTTTTCTTTTGACATTATTTTAAGGTTTCCTTCTTCTGATTTTCTTTCTCAACTTTATAGCATTCTAGATGCTTACGAGTTAAATGTATTTATCAGTCTTTGAGTTTGTCATTCTTGAAATAAATGCCCTTATCTGCATTGTAAAAAACAAAATCTGAACGTACCATGGAGGCACAAAGTTGTTGCTTTGAATCCAACACATCCCCTTCGTTGTCCAACCTCCATCTTTTCTGTCACTCTCCACTGAAAATTAACAAGCAATTTGAGATATAAAAATCATTCTTTTAAAAACAGTGGTGGACCGGTGCAGATGTTTTAAAAGTCCCTCTGAAGCTCAGAGTCTGTGTGTATTCACCAAAGTGTATCGCAGCAGCGGCAGCACTGATCTGAGACCTCTAATTAGCTCCCTGCGCTCTCAAACTCATAATGACCCTCATTCGTCAGGAAATGTGCAGCTTGTGAGTGATACACAGAGTACACAGAAAGCAAGTTAAGGTGAAGCAGAAGGAAAAGAACTGCAACTCCCAGGGGGGCATTTAATCTGCCACACAGTGAATTTACACTCACTGGCCTGGTGAGGGCGCTATAATTAAAAATCAACATTTCATTAAAATGTGACATCTCAAGCACAAAGGGTCTGATTGGGCGAAAACAACAGTTCCAGTGTTTGAAATGAGTCCATGAGGGAGCGCTCTAAAAACGGAGTTCCTACTCATTACTGTCAAACTCACCAAATTTGGCTTTAAAATATCTCTTCAACAAAGATGAATTCAACTACTTTACCATCCAGTGCTGTAGATACCTGTTCATCACAGAAATGGGACGGAAAATCCCAAAACTATGTTTCAGCAATTTGTTTTTGGCAGAACTGACCTGCTAGGTAACTGTGCAGCGGTGACGTGAAGTTCAAGTTCAGTCCAAAAACCTTAGATCATTTGTGCTCCAAAGCCATCTGACCATTAATGCTCTGTACAGAGCCTGGTAGGTAAGGGGGGGTAATTGTTTCTGAAAATGAGTACACATGTATTACTATGAGTGTTTTTGTTATTGTATTATTGTACACGATAAGTGCTGCATCTGTATTTGCTGCAGCTGCTTTGGAGTACTTTCACCAATTCAAGCAATGGTTTTTACTCATTTTCACAAAACGAATTTCTATTATAGCAACATTGTTAATGTTGGTGCACAGAAAACTGATTTTAAAAACATGATTTTTCGGTAATTGTACAAGGAATTTGAACAACTGAAGTACTATATCAGCCAAGGCTTTCCCTTCAGTATTAGCTAATTTTGTGGCCCTGTGCTCACATTGTACATATTCCTAAATAAAGTGGTGTCAGCTCAAATTGCCACTTCAAGAACCTAACAGCATTTTTTTTGCCCCTAGCAGACTGACGCATGTGGTGCATGTCATATGGTGCAGCTCAGGGGCCATTGTTTTACTGTGGTTGAGGTTTCGTGCAGGAGCTTTTAGAAGTGTTGTCCTGGCAACAGTGGTGTCTGTATGTATGTCACATACTTTATTTTGGTAACGATACTGTAGATTTTCACATGAACATTCCTTTGGATTCACATGAAGGTAAATTGCTGGATGCTTAAGCTCAGAAATACATATACATCTGCAGCCTGAGTCGATACTTCAGGGCTTAATGAGAAACTTTGCATAAAACTTTTAATATTAGAATAATGGTAAGAAAGTGACAGAGTTTCCTCTTCACTGCAGAAACTTGGCTCTGTTTTTCTAAACTGTGTCAGAGTCGGAGCCGTGATGATCTGGGATCTCTAATTAGCTCCCCTTAGTCTCAAACTCATAATGGGCATCATTTATCAAAAAAAATATCCAGACAAATCTGTGTGTCTCTGGTATATAGCGTGAAACAAAAACCAAAACATTTCCAGCTTTGAATTATACAGCAATGAGCCGTTAAAAACCATCTGGGAGTGTGATACTTAGTTTAGGAAATATTTTTTAGTCTCTCTTGATCAGGCCATTTAAATGTTTGAAATATGTGGGTGTACAGATTTTACCAGTAGATGCTGCCCAATGAGAAGCTCTCTAGCCTTGTAGAGTACTTAACTTATGTTAATAATGTAATAAATCCAAGAGGAGATTTTTCTAAAATTTCAAATTCAGTCCTGGAATAAATATTTCATGATAAGATTAGACAGGATTTTCAGAGTTAGGAAGTTTCTGCACCAGGGGCTCTTGTCTCCATTTCAAAGCCTATAAAGGCTCGTCATGCAGCCTCACCCATTAGCCAAAGCATGTTAGTCTCCACATCAGGGCCTGACAGAGCCAGGACCCAAAAAACCCACTGCAGATGTGGCTGCTGCTGAGGTGGTTTGTGAGTGGAGCGATAGCTTCAGATTAACAAACTGGGCTTTATATCTTGTTCTGCAGACATTTTGGATTGACCCCGGCTCTGATAAGCCCCACCCGGCCCCCGATGTGGAAACACGCCGGCTGATTAGTTTATTGAGGGCAGTGAAGCGCGGAGCTGTAATTCACCAAAGAGTTTTACTGCCTATTCTGCTCAGAGTTTATGGGATCTTTTCAATTAGTTCGGTCACTGCTGCAAACAGACCAGTTGCTCTGTGTCTTGTCAGCTTTATGCATCACTGCCTCGTTACAATCAGACAAATGCACTTTAAAGGCCCTGCTACTAAAACAGAGGCAGCCTGTGAGGTTAGAGAGCTGCTGGTCCGGAACCAGCTGAGGAAAAGGAGAAAACACTGACTAATAAATTCCCTCCGTTAACAATTAACGCTGATGAACTGTTAAGGTGATGAATTGTTAAGATTGGTGCTTTTCTCAAGTCCAATGAAAAGACCAGGACAAAGAATGAAGTTACCTCATCCCACATAAACCTTCCTGGTGCCAAAAATACTCACTAATGCACCAAATGTGTAATAATCTGCTGGTGAGAATAGTCCCTAACAAATGGGCTTTTTCCTCCTGCTGGAGTAGAGTTTACTAAAAACTAAAGTGTCCAGCTGTTCAAACTGATTTTCTTCAACAGTAAGAAAAATATGTGTTCGTCTTACTGAGCGTGCAGACAACAGCTTCTTCCTCTGATGAATGAAGATGAACCTTTGATCTGAGTATATGCAGAGAGATGGAAAAAAAACAGTGGCAACACCCTTTAACCTTTCTGTTCCAGTGAGCGACCAGACCAGACCGTGTTTTACTGAGGAGCTGTTTGAACGTGAAGCAGGACGAAACCTCAGCAACCTCAGCAAACCCCGTTTTTCTTGATAAATAAAACTGAAAAATATCACTGTGGGCTACTTTTATAGAGACTGTGCTCTCAGGGTTATGATTCATAGATTCATAGTGCAGGGCCAGCACAGAAAACAGTGGACAAGATGCAGAGTATTCACCGGTTTACAGCATTCATAGTGAAACGTTGAGTCCCCTCAGAGACTGTGCCAAGTCAGAACCTGATACTCAGCACCAGCTGCGTATAAAACCACCTTAATATGAGTTTAACAACAGTCTTATCATGTGCAGCAGAGTGCTGCTGCAGGATAATGTAACTGGAAAAGATTTAATGATAGGATTTAAAAAAAGAAAAGCCCCGCAGGTCACAGTTGTTTGCAGATGTGTCTGCGCGCTGAATGTCCTGAAAGCACCGCGCTGGTGTCATGGTGTTAAAAGCGCTGTTAGTAATGATACCTCACAATTAATTGGCTGATGATGAGGCTAGTTATGATGTAATCTCTCTCACTCTCTCTCTCCTGCACACAGCCAGCCCCCTCCCTTCTCTCTCTCTCCCTCTCTCTCCCGTTCCCCCACCTCTTTCTCTGTCTTTCTCTCCTATCCTAACCAACATGGCCGCTAAGTCGGATGGAGCAGCGGTGTCTGTGGAAGATGACAACACGCCCAGAAGCCTCTCGGAGCCGGGGAACCCCGCCGCCCGGCCCCGCTGCACCGCCGCCGGCGGGAAACCCTACACCCTGCTGGACTGCTGCTGGGTGCTCTGCGCCCTGCTCGTCTTTTTCTCCGACGGCGCGACCGACCTGTGGCTGGCCGCCGACTACTACCTGAGAGGCGACTACTGGTGGTTCGGCTTGACGCTCGTCTTCGTCGTGGTGCCCTCCGCTGTCGTCCAGGTATTGAGTTTCAGGTGGTTCGTGTATGACTACTCGGATCTGAGCGGCGGGGACGGAGCAGCGAGCGGCAGCGGGACCGGCGCGGGAGCGGCAGGCGCGGCAGGCGGAGCAGCCACGGCGGGCGACAACACTTTAAGCACCAAGGACAGCGACCAGCGCGGTGGGAGCGCGGCGGTGGGGAACGCCGCGAATGTTACCCCGGTTTACACGTCCTCTGCCCCGCCTGCGACGACAGGGAGAGTCGCCCCCCCCCGGAGGTGCTGCACCGTCTGCATGTGGGTCTTTCAAACCGTGCTTCACGTCCTGCAGCTGGGGCAAGTCTGGAGGTAAGACCGCTGGGGTGGTGAGGGGAACAAGAGGGGTGTGCTTGCGTGCATGAGAGCGCGTGTGCGCATACGTGCTGGTGTGTGTTTAATATGTGCGCGCAGCACACGTGAGCATTGCATTCCCAACGCGTGTGTGTACGTGCTTGCTACATGCGTGTGCGTGCGTCTGTGTCCGTTCATGTGCATGTGTGTGCGCTTACCCCCCCGAAATACAGCCTCCACGTTCAGTGGTGACAGAGATGTGCAGAGATCCACCAGGGAAGAAAGAGGTTCTTTTGTAGCATTCACTCTCACACAACAGTTGTAACAGTAACAGTAAAAATATGAATTACTCACCCAGGAGCCCTTTTGTTCATCTGCCCCTCTTGTCCTGACTCTGACAGAATCTGGGGCTGCATGCAGCCTCTGAGCCCTAACATGCAGTTTCTCTCCCTGACGCCTCTGTCTGTCATGGTCCTGATATGTTGACAGGAATATTATCAAAGCTCTGTGGGTCAGAACCTGCTGCTCCTCTCCTCTGGCTGCTTGTCATGTTAGTGATCTTGAAACTGAATTTTTTTTTTCCCCTCTACACTCAGTCTAGTTTTGGATGAGATCAGCGAGATGGATAAAATGTGAAATGAGAGGATGCATGGGCGAAATCTTTAAAGAAGCATTCCACCCATATAACACGTCCAAACCGCTGTCCCGTCCTGTGCTTTGAACTGTGTGTAGCTGTGAGGTTTGCTTTGATTAAAATTCCTCCTGAGCCACATTCACTCCGCGTGAGACGACGTGTTGACTTGAATATGAGAGGTTCGCAGCAGCCAGGTCTCTGAAAATTAATCATTTTTCAAACATTGTGGAGCACGATTAACATCTCGATTCTTCAGGTTGGCAGTTCATCACAAATGAGATACAGTGGATAAGTTTAATGAAACCACAGTCTGTGTTAAGTGTACATGAGAATCAAAATCACATGACAAGTTCTCTACGAAGCATTTACATTTTTTTAAAAAGTGACAGAAACAGGAAGTAAAACATATATTAAGATGTACATAATCACAGGGATAAAGTACTGTGATGCAGTAACATGGCTGTAGCACAGTCCACTTATGTTGTGTCTGAGAAAAGCTCAAGTATGAGCAGTTTCGACGCTGACACCAGAGTGCTGCATTTAAGTGCAATTTTGTGGCGCTTTTACTTGAGTGTTTCCATTTTATGCTACTTTACACTTGTACTCCACTACATTTCACAGGGGAATATTGTTCTGTGTAACTCCGCTACATCTATTTATCACAGCTATAGTTATAGTTACTGTTTATATGAAGGTGTTACATAAAAAACACAAGATAAACTTATGAAATATAACACATTGTTGAAGATTAAAGCGGTGGCTCCCAGAATGAATGCACATTTGTGTAGCAAATGTGCATTCATTCATGTGTGACCCTGTGGAGGGGCCTGTCCTCTAATTTAGGAACAACTCTGCTGAACTACTTAACTGTATTAAAAAATTAGCTCCACTACGACCAGATACAGCAGTAAAAGTACAATACTTACACACTGATGCAACATTAACAGTCTAATAATGCAGAAAGAGCACTTTTAATTAGATACTGGAAGACACGTCCCTGTGCTTCTGTTAGAGGTGGAACATTTCTGAAGCTGAGACTGAAACCACGATAACAAATGCCCACAATCCTGAACCTCAATACCCCCCTAAACTACTCAACTCCCCACCCTCCCATAAAAACAAATGAAACCAGGTATGAACCAAACTACGGCTCAAAAATGTAGGTCTGAACCGAACAGAGGATTTGGAAAATCATTACACCCCTTACTTACTTTTCTTTTATTAAAGTAGGACTTTAAATGCTCTACTCGTAATTGGGTATTTACACTATGGTACTTTCTTTTAGCACATTTCTGCACATAACTACATGTCTAACATAATTTAGGATGTAACGGCAGGTCTAAATTAAGGATGTTTGAATTATAGATGCACCACAGAATATAAGCGTCACATACACTTTGGCGAGCTGACACCTGACTGACAGCAGCCGGTCTTGTCTGCTATGAGAGCAGCCAGTGAAGCCGGGCAGGAAAACCACAAACAAAAAAGAAAAAGAAAAAGACGACTGGATTTGGTCAAGACCAAAGACTGTGAGAGAAAGACCGGAGGCTGAAACACCCATGAGATCAAGACAAGTCTGAGATTACAGAAAAAATGTGTTGAAGTCAGACTCCAGACCGAGAGCAGACAGGAGTAATGCAGTACTAATGTAGAGGCATTACAAACAACAGTGTAACATTCTGTGGCAACACAGGAAACCTTTCAAAACACACGCTCAGAAAATAGTTTTAAATTCATGTTCTACCCTGCAGTGCCTGGCAGAAAAATCTCTCAGATGTGATGTAATAAAAAAACTTTTTTATTGAATATGATATTTTCCAGCGCCAGTGAGGCTGCCAGTTCAGCAGGAAGCTTTTTTCCCTGCTCATTCTTGTCTTGTTAATGTGGAAAGTTGTCGAGGGAAGTCGCGTCTTTCTGCTTTGTAAGTTATTTCAACTTTTAGGGGAACAGAGCAGAGGTTTTACGACGAGCTGTCTGGACCTTTCAACCCGACTGTTTGCTCTTTCAACCTGGTTTAACAGTGCGATCAAGTGTCAAGCTTGGACACTGAAGCAAGAAACAGATCAGCGCCGTGCTAAAAGATGCTTTTGAGTGTCCTGCTGCAGGGCTGCAGGTGACTTCTTACGTCCTTGTCAAGGTAGAAGAAGAGAGGAAACGACTGAGAATTAAATAAAGATTCACATTACATCAAGTAATTCTAATAGAGCATGTGGGAATTCACACATGAGTATAATTACATGCAGACTCGGTAATGAACTGCATTAATGAACAACAATAAGATGCTGAGAGCTGGAGAATGAGAATGAGTTGGTTTTAATGTGACAGTTGCTGCTGGGAGACCTGGACAGGGCTCAGTGTGACTCAGATTTGAGTCCGACTCCAGTTTTAAATTGAGATTTATTCAGCACGTGGAGAATTGGCTCATGAGTTTCTTCTGCAGCTGAGAATTCCCATTTCAGTTTCTCTCCTCTCCCATGTGGATTCAGGCCTGATCTTCTAATCAAAAGGAAAATGCATGAAGTCTTGTTTTCTCTGTTCACATCTGAGGCACATGATTTGTTCTGCACCATCCAGGCCTGATGTGTGAAACCTGTGTTTGTCGTATATTGTAATTCTCAAAGCTGGAAAATTTTTCAGCTCATGCATTGTGTCAATCACCTGACGCAATTTGTCATCATTTTGCATTGTAGCAGTTTGCAGAGGCAGCGTGTGGAGAGGATGATAAGACACGATGATGGAGAGGAAGAAGAATAGCTGAAAGAAAAAAGCCAACTTGACTGACATTTGGGGACACGCCTAAAATCGATTAAATCACTACAGCAAATAGCTGCATTGGGTTTTTGCAGTACAATAAGAGACAGAAACTTTTGGATATTCGGCTTTTGGATACTCTGTGATTTTCCTCCTCTTCTGTGATTTGCAGAGCAACGACCGCTTTAGCAATGAGTTCAAACTCTGAAAATGACCAATTGTTCTCTGTACAATTGCAAAGAAAGTCTCACAGAGGAGGCTGGGTTAGATAGCCAGGTGTCCAAAGTGCCTGACTTAGACACCAGAGTCCACAGTTTGCATCCTGTATCCTGACTTCGTTTAGGTTGGAGGATTTGTTTTAAAAAAGAAGAAGTTCTTGTTTTGGTGCCAAAGCTTTCCCGAGTCTCTGCAGTGTAAATTAGATTTAGTAAAGCTGACAGACAGAAGTATCAGATGCATCTTTAATCTCCATTTAACCTTTATTCATTCAGAGAAGATGAGCAACACCTTGTGTTTGTATCTGTCTGCTGCATATCCTGCTGGCTAAACAGGTTTTAATATTCAGCTTGTTTATAGTGAACACTGACCTTATGGACTCCTTGGAAAAATATTCCAGGACTTTGGCACATATACTGTTTAGAAATATGATTAAAAGAAATAGAAATACACTGAAATTAAATGAGATTCTATGCGGAGACAAACAGCCACTGAGCCTTTATTTTTTAGTATTCAAATCAGAGGATTATGGGGAAAAAAAAATCCCTATTTCTTGCTGACTTATCTTTTGCTGTCTTTATCTTGCTTTTTTCTGTCAGTCATTAAAGGATAAATCCGTGTAAATCAGTGTAAATACTGATATAGAAACACAGAGCACAGTGGAGATTAAAGTCTGTGTCTATGTTTTTTCTGAATACTACTGATACTTACCAGATATTTACAGCAGCTGTGTGAGAGTGGAGGATTTTGTTTTGACCTAAAACATTCGGTTTAGGTCAATCTCTTATTTTCCTGTGGTGTTCAACAGCCATGAAGGGAAAAAATCCATCTTGAGAGACACACAAGACCAGTATTCACAGCTGCAGGAGCAGGACAGAGCCCAGAATGCATTGCAGTATGAAGACAGGTTAAGGTTTGAATCAAGGTCGACTCACCTTTCGCTCTGCTGTTGATATCGCTCTCTCCATCTACATTTAAAATCCACAGCTGAAAAGCACCAAGGTCAAATTTCTTTATCTGGGGGTTGTTGAAAGGCATTCTGGGGATTGTAGGAAATCTCTGACTGAAGCTGAGGCAGCTGGAGGACTTTCAGAGAACATGGTTTAACTCAAGAAGTGATTTTAGCATTTATCACAAAGTAATCTTGATTTTGTTGAGCATCATAACTGAAGATAAACAGAGTGTAAGAGGATTGATTGATGTTTTATTTTAGAGCCATCAACTGACAGATTTAACCATTGATCCATACCAATGAGTAAAAGCTGCTAATTAGAACAGAGATACGACAGAGGGGGCCTTTAATAATAAAATTGACTTGACATTAATTCATTCATCAGTAAGTCACTTATTTAGAAGTGTTTTTATAGAATCATATTTGTATTTGTGCTGGTTTTCCTGTACAGATTAGGATATTGGAATATGTATTTCTTTCCTCACTGCGAAAAAGAAAACAAACTGCTTTATATTTACTCTACGTGGCCCATTTTGTCAGATTTGAAACTCAAATTTTTTGTGTGTAGTTTGTGTAGCTGTGTAGTTTCAAATCCAACTTAACATCCATGTAACCCCACAAAACACTGCACTGTTTGTTCTAATAAACTTGACTAACTAGCCAAGCAGCTAAAATGTATTCAGTTTATTATTATTGGCGGCTTTCCATCAGAGATACTACAACAGCTACATGTGTGGTGTGGCTCTAGGGATGAGTGTTAGGCTGCTGGTCAGTCCACCACTGTTATCCAGTCTGAAATATCTCCTGGATGCATTGTTAAGAAATCTGACTCACACATTAATTCCCCCTCAGGAGGAGTGAATGAATTTTTCATCTATCAGGTCAGAATTGTATTTTTATGACCAAATTCCTGCCAAACTAACAATGTTCCCATCAGCATCAGTTGTACTTGGTGCTAATTAGTAAATGTTAGCATTTAGCTGAAAGCAGCTGTCTCTAAGTACTGTAGCCTCACAGAGCTGCTACCATCCATTTAATTAAGCCACATTTGCTTTTATTGCCACCACATCTGCTAAGCTTTGTGTTTTTTAAAAAGAGTGAGCCAGTCAGACTTCCTTCTTCCTGGTTTTAAAGGTATCTGCAGGAACATCTTCACCCTCACTGACACAGACAGCCTGAGAGGGCAGACAGGCGGGTGGACAGACCAACAAAGCGTCAGCTTCAACCCTGCCCAGAGTTCGATGGTCAGCCAGCGTTGCAGTTTTTAGGACAATCCAATTGGTTCCTGTCTGTGCCAGACCAGATCAATCAATCCCAGAGAGAAGTAATTGAATTGGTTCCAAATGGTCACTCAGCTCAGGTGGTCTGACTGTTAGCTCTGCCCGTCCGGACACGGCTAATAATCAGCCCGAGTGGCTAACTGGCAGCGTCAGTGTCGCTCAATACACTGAATCATTCAAATCTCTGAGTGTGTGTGTGTGTGTGTTCAAGGAGGGGTACCTCACTGTTCATTCACAAATGAAGTGACTCTCTGTGATTATTGCTCTTACTTTTCATTTTAATTACGAGTCCTGTCACTCAGACTCTTCAAATGGTGGCTGCCGGAGGTGACGAGCGATTGGACGGGTGTCAATAAAGAAATGTTAGCAGGTCCTCCCGTCCGATCCTTTACCTTTATAATCTGTGGACCTCTGTAGACCTGTAAAACATAACTCTGACCTCTCAGACCTGGAACTTTGTTTCTGTCGTCTCCATCACATAAACATGAGCAGATTAAGTGTGTTGGGGGCCCTTCTTTATCATCTAGACCTGGTCTTATCTATCCTTGCTTGTATTAACATCAGCCCTTTTCAGAGCCCTGCACTGCTGAATCAATGATCTGCTGCAAAGGTTTGCCTTTGTATACTATATATAAAAAACATTTATATTTACACACTATTTAAATAAAAGGTGGCAAATAAAACCTTAAAATACAATAAAACCATTTACAGTAACAGGAATATGATTCAAAATGATTTTAAATGAAATCAAAATCGCTTGTTTCTGTTTCTTAAAGGTAATTACAGAAGTTAAATGACGTTAAACATGATGTTTATGGACAGGTTGATCCACAGAAAGCTGCTTCCCCATACTTCTTGTGTTGTAGTGTTCCAGGAGCAGCTATAGGCATAAAGAGGGAGAGACAGTTGACTAAGTATGGAGGTGCTAAACCATTCAGAGCCTTGTAAACTGGTGATAAAATTTTAAAATCCATTCTAAAAGAGATAAGAAACCAGTGTTAAGATGCTGAAATGGGTGTAAAAAGGTCGATTGATGGGGAAGTTCACTGACAATATGTGTGTGAGTTATGTAGTATGAAATCTGGACTCTGTCTTTTGTTAAACTATGGCGTGTGGGAGGTCAGAGATGACATCATAATTAGGGGGAGGAGCCTGATCAGTGACACACCTGGTGTGACACACCAGGGGAGAGCTGGAGAGAGTGTGGCAGGAAGTGGCTTGAGTTTGTGTGATGTTTAAACAGTGATCCCAGGGTGGTACGCTGCTTCTTTTTTTTGGTGTTCAGTTTGGACAATTTGGAACTTTACAGTTTTTCATCTTGCACAACTAAAGAAAATAAGAACCGGCTGCAACAAGGAAAAGAGTGTGTTGGTCCAAAGTCAGGAAATATTACCATACAACAGAGGAACTGCTTCTCAGGTTATGGGAACTCCAGGTGGAAGGTAGGAATTTCTCAAATTTAAATTCTGTCTTGTAATGTTCAAGTCATAAACCAACCAACAGACCCAACCGGTCGAGGCAGATGGCCGCCCACCTTGAGTCCGGTTCTGCTCGAGGTTTCTGCCTCTTAAAAGGAAGTTAAAAGGAAGCGCTATATAAATAAAATTTGATTTGATTTGATTTGATAAAAGGCTGATCTCAGTTTGAATCTGATTTGAACATTTGTTTCAATTCAACCTGCTCTTATATGATATAGAAAACATAATGTTTTCAAACTTATGGTGCTTTAAAAACATGTTTAAAAACAAGTTACTACCTTGATGAAACAGAAAACAGCTTCATATTTTGTCGACTGGTTGTTCATTTTCGTTTCCCTGGATTTCCTGCATGTGAAACCGATGGAGCATTTGTTCTCTGTAGTTCTTACTGTAAACTGGGATTTCAAAGAATTTGAAAAGATCCTTTTCCATTCCTGAAAGATGGAACCAGGAGGTGATAGCTGCTTCACTGTCTGGCTGAAGGTTTGTTTAGGATGATGAAAAGTTGAGGAGTGCAGTTGGTGGTAAAACAGTCAACAGCAGCTGGGAGAGAGACAGTAATGATAATGGGACAGCATGAGACAGACAGTGGGTTCTCGAGTAAGTTTAATCTCATACCATAAACAACATGCCTTAGTTACAGAATGTATTGTGATCATTTGACACCTGTTGTGCTTTCATTTCCATGATGTCTCTAACTTCATTACTGTGGGTCTTCTTGGTAAAGTCATCTGCTCTGACAGGGCTGCAGAGGTTTCTTTAAAGTTTCTCTGCATGTTCTTTTGCCCTTAAGGTATGATCCTGCAGCATCCAGTGGCCTGCAGGGAGTAAGAGAGATTCAGACAGAAACACAGACAGACAGTGGGACAGGCTTGTAGAAAGTCAGACAGATGTGTTAAACCAAAGGTCCCTGTTTTATCAGTGCATTCAGTGAATTTCTCAGAAATGTTACAATCCAAACATTTCTAAATATGATATGAGCTCATGAGCTTGAATCCAAATGTACTTATTTTGGATTCCACAGTCAGTCTAAAATTAAATAAAAATGATGGCCTCCAACTTTCAACACAAACTCTTAGAGGAAATCTGAATAACATTCTGTAGGAGATATCTGTACAATATAACATTTATTTTTAGCGTGGAGGGGAAAAGGATCCAAACAAAATCTAGGTTTTCTCTGGTGTGGAGCTGAAACAACTGGTCAGTTTTGAGGTTTGATTGACAATGATCAGTAGTTTGATCCCTGGTCTTATGAATCAAATGTGTGAGAAAAAATTGCAGCCCAATTTGCTGCAGTGTCGTCACTCTGCAATAAATTGTGGCAATGTTTAAAAATGGAAGTGTAATTTCCAAAATATGCAACTGTGAAAAATGTAAACCAAAATTTAACCAGCCTTCAGTGAACAGTGCAGTTACCTGAGCTGACTGTAGTTTGGGGAGGATTCCTCATGGACTCATCATGAGGTACCAACTGGTGGTTTGGTCTCGGGGACGTTGTGCTGTGTTTCATTGAAATTTGAAGCAGTGGAGTTTGTTGGAAGCGATAGCTGGGCATTAAAAGCTGCCTGAGAAGCCAACTTTAAAGGAAAAAGGCTGTCATAAGGCAACAAATTTTCCATTAAGTTGTCTTGTTGAGGTTTGATTTGATTTCAGCTGGAATGCAACAGCAGTTCTCAGTGTAATTATTTCATGTGTGAAAGCCCAGTTGAACGGCATGTCCAAAGCTTATTCTGCTGCTTTACTGTTGGAATTAGAAAAATTTGCAGCTCTAGCACATACTGCAGGGACCGGATGAATTTGCATTTATTATTGGAACTGGAGATAATTAGAGGAAGAGAAGAGGGTTCGCGTACCTTGATGTGTAAGATTTGTTGAAGTTTGAACGGCTGAACATTTCAGCATGACCAGACTCCCCTCACCCGACCTGAGACTCTCACTGTGAAGCAGCAGCAGGATGTGACTCAGACACTCGATGAAAGGGTTGATGTCACTTACTGGTTAGTGATATAAAATTTCTTGTATACTAAATACAAAAAATTTATAGTTTAAAGATACATATATAGTGCATACTGTATATGATTAGAGTGTATTATGGAATTGGCTGGTTTTTATTGATGTGTGTGTGTCAGAGTTGTAATGTCTGTCTCTCGCGGTGGCCAGCAGCAGGTGAAGGAACACAGTGAATTTCAAAAGGCGTCTCTTAAAGAATTTAAAATCCCGGGACTGTAAATGTACATAGGTTTATGTAAAATTCAATAGAGTTATTGATTATGAATAAAAATATGCCTGGAGGGGAGTTTTGATGATCCACAGCCTTCTACCTGTCTGTCTGTTGGTGTCTCACTGTCTTGTGTGTCTTCCTCTCAGTCTGGGTCTCTGACTGATGCTCTGTCTCTCTGTATGCTCTCCTGTCTGTCGGTCCATCAGACTGTACTGAATAATTCACTACAGCCCTTGAGGGAGCTGTCAATCACATTTCCAGTGTGTGTGTGTGTGTGTGTGTGAAGGGATCTAGCATTTCCTGCTAGCTGTCCCTGTCATCCGATCTGTCTCTGTCACTTGCTCTGTCTGTTTCTCTGTTTACAGTCTACGTCGCTCTGCTTTAGCTTTTAGTTGTGAACCTAAAATCAACACAGAAGCAGGATGGGGGCGGGGTGGGGGGCGGGGGCGGGGGGTACAGCAGCGTGAGGCAGCGGTGACGAATGTTGCATCTAAAAGTTTTTAAAGACTGACACATGCTTCTTATCCTCCCCCCTCCTGCTCCAACATCCTCTGAACGTGTCTGTGTATCTGTTTGTGTTTGTGTGCTGTATATAGGACAACACATGCAGTTCGCACATGCTCAGTTAGTGTATGTGCTGCGGTGATGCATGTTATTAGCATGTGCCCTGCAGGTGGACACACACACACACACATATTCAAGAATGTGACTATGTATAGAAAATGAATTCACAGACACAGAATGAAAGCATGCACACTGTGTACCAAAGCTCACATATAATTTTGGTTCTTTTACCAGCAGTTCCAAAAACAAACCTGCTTCCAATTGACAGATGCTGCTGCTCCAGCACTAAATTAGATATAGATTAAATTCCAAACAGCAGCCTACACACCATCCATAATTAATTCATTGTGAAATAATTGGCAATTTTGACTATGTTAAAGCATAAATTTGCTATATTCCCCATAAATGTGGCTATTGAGTCTTTATGGGTCTTGAAACCTTCATTCACCAGCTCCATTGTAGAAGTACAGCGAAACGACGACTCACACCCAACAGAGTATATCAGGGCAATCAGCGGAAGCCTCCTACAGCTTTCCAGATAAACATGATTTTTACATGAATAATTTCAAACACTTGTTTTTGAGTCTGGCTGAAAGTAAACACAGAACATAGCCGCTAGGAACGGCAATTATGCTAGCTAAGGGATCTACATCTGGCTCAACTTGCTGGCTGACTGCCCCTTAACACTGAGATATCTCTCTCTTTTATTCTGGGGCATGTTTTTTTTCACCTGGGGCTAATTATCCAACACAATTGTGAGCATTTCCTCTCAGCTTTCATTGTAATTTCAGCACATATTGAGCTCAGGAATATCACAAGATGCTAGTGTTTGTGGATGGTGGGACACTAATATTGTAATCCCTCACGTTGCTTATTATTTAGGAAGCTGATTTCTCCAGCCGGCCTCTGTCTTTTCAGTCAATTTGGGGTGAAATGAAAGTCTCCAGGACGACAATGTTGATGAGCGTCAGTCCCTCTTTTCCCACATCTCTACAACTCAGATGGCAAATGCACAGTTATCATGACTCATAGAGCCACAATAGCTAAATTTATAGGGAATACACCAGGTTGAAATATATCAGAATTACCCTTCTAAAAGTTATTGTGTAAATGTGACATGCAGCACAATTCACCTGACCTGAAACTGCAGTCGGCACTGGTGAGACCAAACAGCTCACATCTGTGGCTGATTTATCAAACAGAAACTTGTGATGCCAGCTGATAACAGGTTAAAGCTGAGCAGAAGCAGGCTGCTTTTTAAATTTAGGCTTTGTTTGACAGAACTGGGGGGAAAGAATCTGTTTTCCAGCATGTTCTAGTATTTTGGCTGTTTTCATCAGTAGAGTCTTTAAATTAGTCAAAACCAAAATTGTGGCAAAAGCAAGATAAGAAGCCAGACTGCGCCTCTTTTGTGTAGCTTCTGGAAAGAGAAACAAAATAAACAAAAGTCAGATAATGAGCAAAAAGGACTGTATTGTTCAGCAGTGACAGTTTCTTTGCAAGAATCAGAATGTACAGATGCACGTGGATGTGAATGCTGCTAACCTGATGTAGTCATTCCTGCTGAAAGGCAGGAAGGAGACAAGACACAGGTACAGTGCATCTCTAATTCACATTATTCCAACTCCTCACAACTGGATCAAGCGCAGTATTCAGTGCATCATCCTCAGTTTTCAGCCTCCTGAACAGTGAACCGTCCCGCTGCTTGCTCTGAGCCTCAGAGCTGCTGTAATGACCCAGTTTCTCCTCAGGGATCAGGAAAGTTCATCTTGTTTTACAGCCCTTTGCTCTAAATTAACTGCTCAGTCAGAATATCTCCACTTTACCATTTAAATTAGATCTTTATCTGATGATGGACTGGGAAAAGCAGACTGTATTTCAACATTTTTACCGGTAAATGGAGGGTTTTATGGTTTGAGTCAGTTAAAGCCAGACTGATGGAAAGTACCAGTCTCCCTGCTCATGGTTCCTATGTGTATTTTTATTGTGTTTTGCTCTTATGTGCAGCTGCAGACCTTAGCAATCACTGAACATAATTGTGGCTGCATAATCAGCTGTCACAATAGTACATCTTAATTGTTTTATCTCCATCTCAATGAGTGACAATTTGGGCGTCCAATTTAAGACATATGTAAAACAAAAAACACAATATGCCAAGAAATTGTGTTCATATTGGACGATCCTGCACTTCAACATTCAGTGACAATATAGGAAGTAATGCACGCTTTATGTAGCATGGTGGGATTAGCGTTTCCTTTTTTGTGTGTTTTTAACCATAACCATGATATTTTCCCAACCACACTGTAGTTGCCATGTGTGGATGTTGTAAATAAGTAAAGATATTAAACATTTGACATTTAAATGTTTTGACATTTAACATTATTGTAACATAATCCAGGGCTTTGCTAATTCATCTGATACCAGTATTATTGTCTGGTTGTTCCCTCTCAATGAAGGCCACGCAGATTAGACACAGTGTGTATAGCTTTCATTTCAAAAGACACTTAGTGAACTTACTTTTGTTTATTTTTAACAGCATCAAACGATCAGCATAACAATCAGCATTGAGCTTCAACAGGTTTACTTGGTTTTAAAACCAACAAGTGCTCATGATTAAACAACAAATCATTAGTATTTGACCTTTAGATTAACACATAAGCTTCTGAAGCTTCTGTTACGAATCAACATTTTCTGATCTGACAAACTACAAGGGGGATCAATAAGTGCAGAGACTGTGCCTACAACAAGCAAAAACTGCATCTGATTTAAAGGATAGCTCCGGGATTTTTAAACCTTCCTATGTTTTTTGGTGTAAATCAAATGATGAACATGTTCAGCAGAGACAGTCCTGGCTAGATGGTTTTATTGCTTGAGTGTAAACACATATAGTTTTTGGGTATTTTCTAAAACAACTGATGCGGTTGCTTTTCATGGGAGGACTCTCCTTTGACTTGACCTTCTGAGTGGTTTTCCAGCACAAACTAAAGTGTCAAAGTGTCAAAGTGCACTGACAACTCTTCTGAGAGTGAGAAAGCTGATAGATAGATAGATAGATAGATAGATAGATAGATAGATAGATAGATAGATAGATAGATAGATCTGGGACAGTACATGGACTCGGGCCTGCACAGGGTTTGTTAGTTTATCTCAGCGTGCGCTTCAGTGGTGCATGTTATTAGCGTGTACCCTGCAGGTGTACACACACACACACACACAGATTTTTCTTTCTCTTTTGGTCTCTCTCTTCCTTTCGTTCATATAAACACATTCAGACACGTTCTCCTCGAGTGTGTGAACTTTATGTTCAAAGCCCAGAGGAACAGTTGTATCGCTGTGGATTCTAGTTTTCTCTCTCTGAGCTCTCTGAACTCACACACTCTCTGATCTGTCTCTCTGGATTTTCCTCTGTATGGCTGTGTGTGTGTGTGTGTGTGTTTGAGAGGAGAATCCTCCAAATGCGAGGACCCTTTGTCTTTCCAGACTGAGACACAGGGACGACTTTAGAGCCTGAGACATAAATCAGGGCTCCAGTTCAGTTTTAGAGCTCAGAATTTCCCTAACAATTTTTGACATTTTATTACAGTCTATTTTGTTAGTCTTTGCTCTAATCGCAACAGTTATTCATTCTGTCTTCAGTTCCTGAAAGCTTTTCTATTTGGTGCTCTCACTCTCGCTTTAACCATGTCTTTCTAGGAAGTGATGCATTTCCAGTTTTCACTTTTGTTTGTTTTGTGCAGCGCGTCCTGTTGATGACACATCTTTGATTACAGTGGTTCTGCTCAAAACCGTTGGAAATGTGGTCTCGTTCAGTAGATGGCACCAAAGAATCCTGAGCAGAACCAGTTCAAGAACCAAAGCTCATTTGGTGGAAAAGACTCAACAGCTGCAGTTCATTGCTGCTAATTCACTGGCTGACATAGACGGGTACCATTTCAACATCACAGTGAGCCTCACAGCAGCAGCTCTAAATCTGTTTCAACCATTCTGCTGCATTTTCTTCGCTCTTGGCCTGCTGTGTCCGAGAAAACAACTGTTCAGTCTAACCTGTGGAACCATGAACCATTTATTAGAGCTCATAAGCTCATGTCCCCCAAATAAAACATGAAATATCTGATACAACACTATCAGCTAGACTCAGCAGTCTCTTTGTACACGCAGCCTGTAATTCTGTCTGTTTTGGCCCAGAGTGTCTGAGCGTGTTCTTACCAGTTTAGACAACCTTGCTTTACAGAGAGGCAGTTGGACAAAATGTTGATCTAATTTTGCATATCAGCTGCATGATAGTGGAGAGGAAATGAAGTAGAACATATCTGGGCCAAAAATTCTGTGAGAAAATGAATCTGCCATTGTATCTCACTGCAGATTTTTTTATAATAATATGTTTGATCTGAAAAGTCAGAAAATATTTAAGGTAGTGTTGGTCACTTTGGTCTAGACTGAAATATCTCAACAACTAGGATGGATGTACAGACATTCATGATCTCCAGAGGATGAAGCTTAACCACTTTAGCAGCTAACGCCATTGTTGGGTTGGCATTTTTGGTTTTCTGTGAATATCCTGCTCTACTAACTATTGGATGGATGGCGTGAATGTTTAAGACATTCATGGTCCCTAGTTTTCAACCAGAGACTAACCCAGGTCAAAGCTTTCAGTCATTCACTTCCCAATGAGGACTTCCTTTTTTTGAGTGAAATCTCAACTATTTATTGGTGCATTTAATGGAAGACTTTTGATCTAGTGCCATCAGCAATTTAATTGAAAAAATATTTGTGTAGTCTTTTCCTCAGGAAGATGATGTCTAAATTAATGTAGGTGCGTGCGTCTTTCCAATCAGGGAAAATAGTCGTCAGTGAGGACGGCACCAGGCTTATTTGAAGCAATGAAAAGCAAAGAAATCAGAAATGCCTGCAGTAACTCATCAACATAAAACAGATAAAACATATTATACAATTAAGTCAGCATACTGAAAGTAAACAGACTGCTCACAGGTCACCATTATTTCAGCCTGCAGTCATGTGAACTGTACGTCGTGTTTGTGTTGATGATTTACACTCACGTCTGATCAGCCTTCTCCTGTTTGAGGTGAGAAATGAGGCTCAGAGGGAACAGGCCTGATAAATCAATCACCAACCTACTCACAGTTCAAAGCCTCTGCTCCGTTCTGCTGTCGTTTCCCTCCTCTCTGGGCTCGACCCCAGTTTAAAGGAAAGTACAGTTGTTAGAGGGTTTATAAAGGGAAAATGTGAAGTATATTGATAGACAAATATGGAGCATTATATTAATTACCCTTTGATTGTGTTTCTTAGAGAACTCTTGCATTTACACTGAAGCAGTCATCCACCTTCTCTTTTTCATATTTCTGTCCCGTCAAATAGAAAAGTAATGGAAAAGCTTGAGAGTCTTTTCAAAGAAAAATTAACTTTAATTTGAAGTGATTTCCTTCCATTTTGGAGGAAAACATTCATCAACTGACATTCATCATCCAGAGTTTCTGAAGTGGTAGTGATCCAGTGTGTAAAGTCTGTCAGCTCATAGCCAAGCAGGGACAAAGGTTTTTCTTATTTTAATTTTAATTTAACTTCAATTTCTAAAAGTACTGTTATTTGACACTTTTTGTAACGTTTAAGCTTTTATTTTGGAATCAAGCTTTTCAAATCCTCTTGAGAGAAAGCACTTGCCTCAGGTTTGACTTCGGAGCTGTTAGAGGTTTCTGAAAGACTTTTGACTTCATGGTTTCATGGATTAGGAATTATTTATTTTGTTTTTTGCACAGTCATACTAAATCTGGATATGGCCTTCCCTTGCGCTCAGAAGAGCCTCCAAAACTGATCTGCTGTTGTAGCCCACCCAGCCTGAGGTTGGATGTACCGTGGCCTTTCTGTCAGCTCCAACCTCTCTGGCCATTCTCCTCTGACCTCTCTCAACGTTTCCATCCGCAGAGCTGCCGCTCGCTGGGTGCTTTTTGTTTTTGGCACCATTCTGAGGAAACTCTAGAGATTGATGTGTGTGAAAATCCCAGGAGATCAGCGGCTTCAGAAATACTCAAACAATCAGGCCACAGTCAGAGTCACTGAGATCATTTTTTCCCTCCATTGTGATGTTTGATGTGATCTTGAACTGAATCTCAGTGTCCTGTATCTGCATGACTTTATACACTGCACTGCTGCCACGTGATTGGCTGATTGGATAATTGCATGAATAAACAGGTGTACAGGTGCTCAGTGGATATAAGACTGCCGTGATATTACAAGACAGGAGTAAAGTGTTTGCAATTAGGCTGCAGATTAGCAACATTTCTATCATTACAATAAGACGTTCTGAGGATTGTGCAGCCTCAGTGAAGGTTGAGCTCTCGGCTTTCTTGTCTCTATTGTTTTGGCTCTTAAACAACACATTCAGCCCTCCCCTCCTGTCAATCAAACCAGCTGTAGATTGGAAATCATGACATGCAGACAATAACATCAAATCTGACATTTTCCTTCTGTCTTGTTTTTTTCTCTCTCTCTTTACATGTCCATCTGTCTCTCTCTCTTTCACCTCGTCCTCCCTCTCTCCTCCCTCTCAACTCTTCTCTCTTTGTTCCTTCATGTTTTGTACTTCGCTGGGTGAAAGAGAGAGGAGACGTCTGCAATTGACAGACAAAATACTTCTGACATCCTCTTGAGAGAGTCTGTGCTGTGCATGTGTGTGTGTGTGTGTGTAATTTCAGACATCACTTCATTTAATAGAGGGAGAAGTAAAAGGATGAGTGTGTGAATGTGGCTCTAATGAAGCCTTGTGTTAATGCTTTGTAGATGAGGGTGAACAAAAAGGAAAAATGCTCATAATCATCAGTGAAACAACTGCAGAAGAAAGAAAAGAGCACAATAAAGTAGAGAAGAAAGCCAGAAAAGGCAGAAAGAACACAGAGCTGAGACTTGGATGTTTGATGTGGGTTTTTTTTTTTTTTTTTTTTTAAAGAAAAATCCCACAAAAACAATGTTTCATTACTAGAGCGGAGCAAGACGGAGGAGGTGAATATAGAAAAAGAAAAGAGGAATTGAGAGAGAAAGGAATAATGAGACAGCAAAAAAAAGAGGAGAATGTCCTTTAAACTGAGAGCTTAACTTCTTTCTGACTCGTCCCAAAGCATATTCATCTCTGTCTCTTTCTCTCTGAGGATTTAAGGGAGGATGGATATGAGGTTAAAAAGACGAGGCTTCAAAAAGGGAGAGAACATGAGGTTGAGAGAAGGAAATGAATTAAAAGAAGAGATGGACAGACAGAGAGGCAGCTCTATTAATGGCACTGTTGAAGTGAAGTCACATTCTTGTCAGTCTGTGATGTGGAGTCTCAGGTCTCCAACATCCAAAGTCATCCAGTCTGGATATGTCTACACACTGAACGTGAACATTGGTGTTGTGTTTGAAATATTTACATTCACCCTCTGAAGTCACAACTCTTAAAATGGACATTAATATTTTCACTTTCCACCATTTTGTCGTCATTGTGTCCTGGTTTTGAAAAACTCAGACCTGATTACTGAAGCCTCTCTCATTCCTACTGTGCACTGAAAGCCTGTTCTTGCTCTATATAACGTGGGTTGATCAGGTACGATCTTCAACAACAAGTGTGTAACTGAAAAACAAATTAAGGAACCAGTAACCATTAAAGAGAGGCCAGTACAGGAGAAATGTGGTCTCTCTTTAGGTTCCAGTGAAGAGTGTCGCTGCTGCATTTTGAAACAGCTGCATGATGTCTCATTCCTCCGTCGAGAAAACTGCAATCATCAATCATGAACCACAGTGTCCCTGGTTAGTGTCTGACAGAAGACGCTTGTTTCCAAACATATCTCCCAGAAATTACATTTATATAGTTCTAATTTATTTTTCCAATTACATAAACATAATTGCTGCTTGGTTCGTGATTATGATCAACATGTTTGTTTTGTTTTAGTGTAGAAAACTCTGTTTTAACCACCTGCTGACAGCGCCTAAACACAGCATGTTATATTACAAAAGCTGATATTGTTGAACAAATGAAATGTGCTTCAAGTCAACATTTTACTGATACGTTCAGTATAATCATTGACTCATCAGACATGTTAATTAAAAACATTTCCTCATTATGTCAATAGAAAACATCATTAAGGCGGCGTTACATTTCCTCCAAAACATATTTGCTGTTGCAGATTAGTAGTGTACTGTATATATGTATATGTCTCTCTCCATAGTGCCCATCATCTGTCCATGTGAACTGGCAAATAAAGGCGTAAAATATAACCATAGTTTTAAAACATGACACAAGCTTGTTCTCTACAGTGTTCTGCAGAAAACTCATGTGACCATCAGAAGCAACTGCTCTCTGTTAAATATGTGTTGAGTATGAGTTGACTCAGTGTTATAATCAGGTGAGCACTATGTTCTACTTCTTCAGTTGTCACACAGAACTTAAGCTGTGCTCACAGCTAATGGATGTGGTCCAGGTTTCTGATTGTTGTCTGCCATGTGCACAAGTGTGTGCTCAAATCAAGCTGAGTAGCTCGTCACTAACGCAAAAAAAAAAAATTATCATGATTAACAGAGTAATAATGACCTACTCGCTAAAATGAAAGTGCAAGTCAGACATGAGTAATGCAGAGGACATTTTTATTGTCACTCTACTCTCTCTCCTCACATCATGCTCTTCTGCTCCAGCAGCTTGGACATTTCTTCCCTTTCATTTCTCTTTTCTCTTTGTCATGGCCCCCTCCCACCCCCACTTTCAGGGACAAAATACAAGGAGAAATAGGTTTGAGCAACCTTGCTCTTCTCACCTCTCATCCTTCCTCCTGTTACATCAATATTTCATATTTGCTCTTTTTTTTTTGCTTGATTTGTTTTGGTTTTGTTGCTGTCGTGTCTCTTTTTGTTTTTTTAACTTCTGTCTGCAGGGGCATTCGCACAGAAATGAAAAAACATGCTGGGTTAGGGGCTTGTCCTGTGTGTGTGTGTGTGTGTGTGTGTGTGTGTGTGTGTGCGCGCGCTATGTGCATTGGTCACTCTGTAATTTACACACATACGCACAAAAAAAGCCAATTACATTAAAATACACCTGAGTGCGTACACTGTACGCTCACTGATCCATGCAGTAATTGTGAACTGACACACACACACACACACTTTCACACACACTCACACAGGTTAATGTAAAGCTGCTGACCTGTAACACTGGGAGTCTCATAAATACAGACCACCAAACACGCAATCCCATAATCCCCCTAAATCCAATTATAACACAAACAGAGACAGGTGCTTAATGAATTAAATGCTCTCGACTTCATTCAAACAAACAAAGAAAAAAACAAGGCAGTGTCTGTTCTGTCCTATAAACCTGAAAACACCTCAGTGTGCAACAGCAAGAAATTAAAGATAAAGTGAATATAAAAGAATAAATAAAAAGAATCTCAAAGAAATAAATCATAGAATGGGAGAAGGGATTAAGTGAGACAGAACAGAATATTATATCAGAAGAAATGTCTGCAACTGGGATTTTATCTCAAAGTGCCGCAAACAATTACAGCTAAAAACAGAATAATCAATAATCAAATGAGAAGCGACGAGTTAATTAACAGCAGAGCGTAAATCCCTCTGCTCTGAGTTTGGAATGAAAATCAGATGTGGAGATAAATGACTGCAAGACACAATGCACTGCTGCAGAGTGTTAATGATTTACAGAATGAACTGCTGCAGGTTGAGTCGCTGTATTACCTGTTTTCATCACTGATCAATCTATAGATTTATAGATGTGTCTTTAGCTGTGTATGGGTGTTGACATGTGTGCATCAAGATACACACTTACACCCACAGACAGACCATATAGTATAATAGACCATTTATGTTATTTGTTCTGAGAAGTGAGCAGGTCAGACTTTCCTTCTTCCTGCTTAGATCATGGACTGTGTATTTTATTACTACAGATTCTGACTTATATTTTACGTAAAGTTTTGTGTTGGAAGTGCGTTCCTGAGTTCTTCAAAGCCCAAATCTGACAAACAAATGCAAACAATGATATTTTAAAGTAATAGATTACCACTGAGAAGCTGGAACCACAGCATGTTTGGTATTTAGCTCGAGAGTTGTCAGTTTATTTCAACATTATCTGTAATATATATTAATAACCTACTCTGAGCTGATGCAGTCTCCACATGGTCGCAGCAGACTGACATGTAGTTACCGCTGCCGCTGTTCCCCTCCTACCTTTTTATACAGAGCAGCAAGGTGGAATAACAAGTGCAATATTCCACCTTGAAAAGGCTGTGTAAATGGTTCTTGTGATGGCATGCATCATGACACTAACGGTGATGAACAGTTGATAGAAAACAGGCTGGATGTCCTCATGCACATCAGTAGAAAACTGGAAGTCATTCCTATTGTTGTTCCAATAACAAAACTTACTTGAAACTGATGTGTTGACCTGAACACATAAGCAGGGTTCATGTGTGTTAACAGAAGATTGAACCACAGCATTTAGGACCCTGGGAACATAGATACACTCCTGTAGGTACGTGCTGGATACTAAGTGCTGGATATGCTGAAAAGGACAAAACTGTAAACTGACCAGTCCTGCATTTTGGGAAAAAAACTTTGGCAGCACCAAAACTTCATCAAAGGAAAGTGGATTTGCTTTTTCCTTTAGACAAACACTGACAGTTTTCGCCTTTTCTTACACCCTTTGACGTAAAACTTCATTACACTTTGTGCCTCATAATCCAAGTGTCAACAAATGTCCTTAGCCATGTAACGCCTGCTGCTTTCATGAGTTGAACATGTCACATCCTTTAAATGAGAGCATCTAAAATGGAAGGCATTAAGCAGAGTTTCCTTTATTTCCTCGCTGCAGTAGTTGTTGGAATAACTGAACCCCGCTGGGAGGGCACGCTCAAAGGGAAACAAAGGTCTCTACAGTTTCTTGTCTTTCTTCCTCCTGCTCTGTTCTCTTTTTATATAGACTCCTTACAATAAAAGCAGTGCTGACAGTACAGCCGGCAGAGAGTCCAGCCCGACTGTGTCCTCCTGTGGGCAGAGCAATTAAGAGGGGAAGCGAGGGATGACGGTGAGGATGAGGAGGTGAGAGAGACAGATGAAGGGAAGAGACGGAGACAGACAAGTGGAAATGGGGAAATAATTAAGATAGGGAGAGTAGGGTGGATAGGAGGAGAACAGAAAGGAGGAGAAAGTGAAAGAGAAGAAAAGATGGAGGATGAGTGGGATGAGAGACAAAGCGTAAACCAGAGTAAGGACAAGAGGGTGAGAAAGGCAGACAGATAAAGAGTTGATTGGAGCAAAAACAATAAAATGTCCCCAATTTCCCATAATCCCTTGCAGTTGTAAGTAAGTGCCCACAGAGTGATATGAACCAATAAGACTTTGGTCTCAGCGCTGCAGGTCACGATGTTCCCATTTCTTCTTTTTCCTCTGTTCACTCAGAGCAGAGATAACAGAGCAGCAGGCGCCTGAGCCTGCAGCCTGGAACAGAGGGCGACAGCAGCCCAAAGGTCAAGGTCGCAGGTTCAAACCCTCAGAGCGGCACTGGGAAGAAGAATGAGTAACCCTGGGTTACTGCCCCGGAGAAAGACAATTAAAGTGATGTTGAACTTTGGATTGTACATCTCTGTGGACGTGAGATCAGACCAAATATTGTCAGTTGTCTTTATCAGCTGCTCCTGTGCAACATTAGTGAGAAATGCTCTCAGTGTTCAGGGAAACAGGGTCATACTTTCTGTGCATGAATGAACGGAGGAGACCCTCCAACATATAAAAAAAATGTCCTGTAGTTATTGTTGGTAAAACAAGGCGACACAAATCAGCTAGACATGACTCCTTACTGATGCAAAATGAAATGGGAAGTAAAAATGACATTTTTCTTATAGATATCACATTTATTTAATAGCTAAAAGTATCATTTTAAGATTCCTCAGACAAATTACTCATAAAGACAATGACCAGCCTGCAGAAGTTTCTCCCTGCAGTTTTTCACACTGGCAGCTCAAATGGCAGCGAGCTGTAGCTTAAATGTTTAAACTGCAAGGCATTTAAGGCCTTTTTAGAAAGTGATGTCGACTGAATCAGAAGCTCAGTTTTATAGTTTTATAAAGACACAACCTTACATTGCCGCTCTCCTCTGGGAGTAACTGACAGCTCTTAGAAAAAGTCAGTTCCAGAACATTTTACACCTGAAAACCAAGTAAGGAAAATGAAGAAATAAAACACAACCTCAGTGCTAAGAAGTTATATATGAAACTGTCGAACGATAATTCACGAATGATGCTAGGTCAAATAAAAAGACTTAGAAGTCATTAAAAACCAGCGTTAACCTCTGATATTCAGCCAGGAAATTTAGAAAATGTCAAGGATTATGAACAGAGATTGGTGTGTTTGTTACAGCAACAGCACTTCCTGCTCCAGAAGCTAGGGATCATGGGTAATATACACCGTTTGGCCATGTTTAACCCACAGAATTAATTACCACTCTTGGCTGCAGGGGGCGCTGCTGCTCAGCAAAGTTACGTTGTGTTACTTTAAATGTGAGTTTAAAGAATGATTCTTGACCTCGAACATGTAGATGTTTCATATTAAATTAACAGTGGGGGGGTTCGTTTGTAGAGAAGCATCTGCAGGTGGACAAATTGCCTTAAAATGACAAAACCACCAGTGTTCAGGGTCTGAGAATAGCAGAGTGGTTCTCACCCAATAATGACTGTTTTCTCCTGTGTAATTAACATTACAGCCTCACAGGGTCATCAGTGTTGATATGGTATTTTAGTCTTGATCCAGGCACAGAAGCTCCACCACACACACACACACACACACACACACACTGAGGGCAACAGCACAATATTCCCAGTAGCTCTCTCTCCACCCTCGGCTGTTTGCTGTTTAAGCACTTTTACATCTCTCTCTCTCTCTCACACACACACACACATACAGCCACAAGTATAGTCACTGCTTTTTTTTTTTTTAACACTCACACTCATGCACACCTGTCCTGACAACACACACACACACTCAAAAAGCATCTATTTCAGTGAGTTTTTACAACACCAAAAGTTTTCCTCACTCACTTTTTTGTCTCTTTTTCATTTTGTCTTTCTCTGTGAGTTTATTGGACTGTCAGCATGAAAACACTTTCACACCTGCGCTCTTTCTTTCTCTCCCTCTCTGTATTTTGTCATTTTATTATTCTCTCTCTCTTTCTCTCCATATGTCTCTCTCTCTCTCTCTCTCTCTCCTTCAGGTGTAATTGCTGCTCTCCTGAGCCCACACACTGATTATGTATCACTCAGTCAGTAGATAAATGCACTAACACTGTTGGGGGTTGTGGGTTTGGATCCATGTTTGAATAGAAGTGGCTGCAAAGTTGCAGGGGAAAGCGGCTTTAACATGATAAAACCAGATTTTAATTTAGACCCAGCTACATGTTTGTTATAGTTTGAAACCCAAAGCCAAACCCTGACCCTGGTAAGAGTTTAAAATGATACGAAACCCTCAATAAAACCAGAAAGTTTCTCTGTTTCCTGTAGGAACTTTTAAAAAGTCGGAGTCATCATACAACAACATTTTGAACGGTTTATTGATTTTTTATCGATTGGTGAGTCTTTATTTCTCGCTCATTTTGCTCCATCCACCTCAAACATTTTTGTCAATTTTGAAATAAAAACCATCTCAAATGTCAGTTTAAAGCTGATCATGATCAGAGTTGAACAGTTTGAAGCTGTGTGTCAGTCATTAGTTTGCACTCAGAGATACTTTGAAGAACAGGTTAGATAGAAATCATGTAGTTTCACACAGGTTTAAAACATGGTGCATTACAAATAAAAGGAGTTCATCTAAGTTTACAGTTATCCCTTGTTGGTGCAGCTCTTCCTACAGAGCTATACAGAGAATCAATATGAGGCTGTAAATTCAGACACTTTTTATAAGTTGGCTTTTATGGAAATTCTTCTTTTATTCTTTTCATTCTTTGGTGCAGATTTATGAAGCTCAGGTGAAACTCATAATATTAAATTTTGAATCACTGCGACATGTCACTAAAACTCTCCACTGAAACCTGTAATAATAAAACACACTGACTGTGTAGAACTCAAAGTTTTAGCTGACACAACACAAGTTTCATCCCCCCAAAAAAAACTTCAGAAACAAAGCATGACATCAAACAATTTACCCGAATTACCCTGAAAAACATTTAAATCTCCTGTGTCATCAAATCTCAATTAAAGCGACATTCAAACATTTTGAAACCATCAAACCAACAAGATGATGAGATGATTTCAAAGTAAGTAAAATATGAGTGGCATGAAAACTGAATCATTAGTCAGACCAAAAACGTTCAAGCCAATAAAAATAAAAACTGAATCTCTCCACAAACAGGAAACTGAACCTTCCCACCAAAACAGTGTGGTGACATCATTAGCTGTTTCCACAGCGGTTTAAACCGAAGGAACCAAAGTCTCCGTTCACTGCAGCTCCTGCTCCGCTGGTACAGGACTCAGTGTAACTGTCTGCACTTCCATACACTTATAGTCTCACTGACTCTCTGGGTGAGTAACAGTGAAGTCTGGATTGCCTCAGTATGTCCACATCCCCAGTTCATTAAGTCCACAAGAGAGTCCGCTCCAAATCTTTGTTCAGAGGATTATCTATAATTCAGCAATATGCAATATTCAGCAGATGTGGTGATAGAAAATGTGCCAGTTTACCAGTTAGACAACACATACCTTCAATATGTTTGTTTTTTGATATACAGCTTTATTAATGCAGTGAGACTTGACCTTGCACATAAATTGGCAAAATAAATTCCATTCGGCCGTCCAGAAAAATACTTTTGCGGACTTGATGTAGACTGAAGTGTGTTTTTCTCCATTCAGACAGACCGGTCAGGTTGTGTTGTCTGAAATGCACTTTGGGAGTTGTAGTTAACTTCTCCCTGTACCTCTCTACCTGTATGTAACAGTGTTTGCTAATTGGGTGGAGATAAAACATCCACCTCTGGAGTTTTTGCTCTCCCTTTTGAAACATCCATTTAAATCTGATGACTCTGGTGTTTTCTTATCATATGCTAAATTTGCAATTTGCTGATTAATCTCCTGTTATCACACGTTCCTTAATCTTATAACTCTCCTTGATCTCACTGTTCTGTGGATGTGATGGAAATGCAAACAGGAATCCAGAGAAGGAGACTTTTAGTTAGGTTCATGAGGTCAAAAGAAAAAAGTTCACACGATGATGTGATCTGAGCAGACGGACTTTTCTCTTTGGATGGAAGCCCCTTAGAGGAGCTCAGGGAAACCCCTTTGATTCTGACCTGAGGCTTTATTAAAGCCAGTATTGTCATGTTCACTCTGAGGCCCGTCTCCCCCTGCAGAAACACGACCTGACATTTACATCTCCCTCATCAAACTGGGCCGTCTGCTCGCTGATGAGAGGAGGAGAGAGGAGGAGAGGACAAGATGATGAAGATGAAGAATAGAATAACAGTGAAAAAGAGAGAAAGAGATGGAGTGAATATGGAAAAAGAGAGACAGAGGTGGAGGGAAAGAGAGACTGAGAAAGAGATACAACCAGAATACAAAGCAGGAGATCAAGCTGGAAGAGGAATAAAAAGACGAGAGGAGCCAGACGGGAAACGAGCGTGTGTGATTCACAGAATGACATAAAAAGAGGAAGTGAAGAGATAGACAAGTGAAGAGAGGAGAGATGGAGAGACGAAGTGTGGATGGAAAAATAGAGCAGGAAGATGGACTGTAAAGAAGACGACTGATGAGTGTATGAAAGCGTGTGTGTGTGTGTGTGAGAGAGAGAGAGAGAGAGGGCGGAAAAAAGTAGAGTGGGAGGGAGAATATTAAAAAGATAGAGAGGTAAATAAAAGATATGGTCGATAGTAGAGTGATAAAGAGAGTGTGTGTGTCTGTATATACTGTATATGAGCATGTGCCCATGAATATGAACTCTGTAGTGTGTGTTTCATTTGTGTGAGTGTGTGTGTGTTCCAGGGTCAAACAGTGACATTTTCAGTGAGGATGTGACTCTTGGCTACAGATACTCTACTGTCAGCAGTATCTCACACACACACACACACACACACACACACGATTCTCCCTAAAGGATAAAGAGCCAAAGTGAAACATCTACATCTGTTGTGTTGAATTACATAACGCTGTCAAGTGTTTCCAGTATTACACTCTAAGTATGTTTTTTTTATATTACATATACCTGATTAAGAAAAGAGAATATCCCATAAAATCATTTTAATGCAGTATTTGTTGACTGTGATGGATTATCTCTCAGGTCTCTGCAAACTGATTTTCACAGGAATTAGCTGAGACCAGTGTCTGTCTGATGGTTTGATTTGGAAAATGGAAAATGATTTGTACTTAAAGCTGCACTAAACAATACGTTTATATTACCAGCGGATCAGAGAGAGAGAGAAAGATGTCTCTCATAACAACGATCCAGCTCTGCAGCTTCCTCCATAAAAAGCTCTGAAAAGCCACCGCCCCTCAACAAAGAGCAGACAAAGTTAGGAGACATTGGAGCATTTAGCTGCTAAAGAGTCAGATATTTCTACAGAACTCTGGAGGTGTCGTGGGAAAAAACTCATTTGTGTTCACAGTTTAATAATTCATGTCCTTGATTTTGCAGAACTCATCACCTTCATGCCATTAGTCTTCTTGTGTGTATACTTCACATTTTTCATCATAAATCATTTGATTTAAAATGTTTTTATTTTGATCTTGAACTGAGATGTGTGAATACACTTCAGGTTCAGGCTGTTCTGATGAAACTGTGGATGTCATCCAGTTCATTAATGCTCAATCCAGCACTTCATAAATGTCTTCTTTGTCGTCTTCTTCAAACGTATGCATGAGTGAATGCCCTGTGCTAAAGGCATTTGCTGCCCTCTTCAAGAGGGGAGGAGGCAAAATATATGATATGATATAAAATCGAGAGCACAAATTAGCATTTTGTGCACATTAATTATTAATTTGAGAGCACAGATTACTTCACTGTGCACATAATTTAGGTTTCACCTCCCGGGCTGAACATTGGTGGAGACGGTAACACAGCTAAATGAAGAGTCAATATTAGACTTTAGATTTAGCCAGAAACATGACTCCAAATGAACAATAATGTTCCTTTGTATCTGCTGGATGTGCATGTTCATGTTCAACTACAATAATGTCAATAATGTGTTTTGCTAGTTTTCAAAATCAAGCACCGTCAGTAACTCGTGCTTCTGCTACATAGTGAAATCACAAATGTGCACCTGCAAGTGGTCACAAAAACACATGACACAGGCCCAGATATTGATGGAGCAACGTAAAACGATGGAATAGTGACTCACTAAAGTTGTTGCTTGCACCTGCTGCACTGAACAGTCGCAGAACTTTTTGATTGAACCTCATACAGTGGGTTTATGAAAATTTGTTTTCTGAAGCCGCTGCTGCAGAAAATGAGGTTGATAAAAGCACTGATACTGAATCACACAGTAAAGCAAAACTATGAGTTTAAAGAGGTTAGAAAGCTCAGCAGAGCTAAAGAAATTAGGATAATTCTCTGTGCGTTCTCTGCAAGAGACCTCTTTGACATTCAACGTTGTCATCATTTCAATACCAGTCAAAAGAAGTATTGCTGGAGTTATGAACCATCACAGTCTTTTCTGTATGAACAACATTATTCCATCTCACCACATTATAAACACATTTATTCAGATTCAGCTGTAGCTTTAGTGAAGAGACACAGCTCCTCACAAACCAACCCACCCATCAAGCTGTCAGTCATCACAAAGAAATTCATCCCACTTCACTGTGTTAAAAATGTCTGCAGAAAACTCTGAACAAACACACCTCAGATATACAAATGCACACACACATACACACACACACACACACACATCAGGGAGTTGAGTCATAGGAGGGGAGGAGTGACTGTCAGAAAGATGGATGGATCAAACAATGAAAATCAATGAACTGTGTGTGTGTGTGTGTGTGTGTGTGTGTGTGTGAGTGAGAGCCTGAGATGCAGTGGGCGTGTCTCGCTCTTAACGAGTTTTTCTTTTTAATTACCTTCATTTGACCACAGTTTGTTTCCCGGGAACACTGCCAGAGAAGCCCTACTCACACACACACACACACACACACACACACACTCATAGAGGAATTACATGTTTGATGTTTTGATGTTGGTGGACTCTGGATTTCCTCTAATTTAAGCCGATAAGTCATTTCCATTCATGCATTTACTACAAAGCTCTTTCCACTCAATCTATCTTCTCTAATATCTTCCACCAGGTTTTCATTTGTGTGACTTCTGGTTTATTTTATCAGCTTCCCTCTGTGTTCTTTCTCTCTGTTTGCATCATCCTGTTCGTAGCTCATAGGTATCGCTCTCGCTCCCTGGGGCTCTGTGGGATGTTGTCAGCCAGGTGAAAGTCAAACCCCACATTAACACCGAGAACAACCTGATAACCAAAGCAGCACGAGTGTGTTTGTTTCCTAAAAAGCCGAGCGATGAGGGGAAACTCCTCTGATGTGAGGGTGAAGGCTCTGAAAAGTCATCCACAGCAGCAAGTGTTGGATTTCAGCGAGTGTTCGCTCAGAACCAGAATTACCTCCAGACTTCATGGTATTTAGGAATCTACCTTTGTGCGAAGCTGCCAGAGCTTAAGAGTAGTGTGGAAGCAATAAAGCCTGTAAGATGATCCCTGTGCATGAAAAGAACTAAAAGTTAAAGGAGCACTCCACCCAAAATCTGTCTTTTTCCCCTATCAAATGCTCACACTCTCTTTAAGGAGCAAAAAACACCCCAAAACCTTTTTTTTTTTTGCCTTGACTCCGGGCTGCCATCAGAATCCATTGTAACTGCTCTGAATTCAAGCGGACTACAGCTGCTGTCCTTTGTTAAGGACCAAACCTTTCAGTCTGCAGGTGGAGAGCAGCTGTGGTCACCTTGGGTTCATGGTGGTTAACTTCAAACCAAGAAAGTTCAGATACAGATGAGTGCAACACTCACGACTGTTCAAAACTCCACACCATATGTATAAAAGATGTAAAGGTATCAAAACACAGCCTGTATTCAGAAACTGTGCCTCTAAATGAGACGTCAGGACTTCACAGCTATACAGTCACCACCCTCAGCTAAGCTCCTTTATTTGTTGTTTTAACTTTATTAACAACACAACTCCAAACGATCATTTGGTCTGGTGTCAGGAAGCCAGTATATCATTGCCCAGCCTTCCCAGTGATAGTAATATTAGAGTTCAGTGAAAGAGTGTGTTTTTGATCGTCTGTTTGTCATTTTAGCGCTGACTGCTTCACGTTTTCACGTGGTCGTTGCCATTTGCGTGTTACTGAGTTTCACCAAGCTGCAGCTTGATAGACTGAAATCAGTCAAGTGACTGTGGCTCGATCAGGCAGCAGAGATTACAGCTAAACAGCTGGAAGGAGGAGAGCATGAGGTGGATGTCATGGATGTGGGTAACACCAACAGTTACAATGCTGGTGCACTGTACCACACTGGTACATCTTCATGGTAGCTGCGTGATTACAATCGAATGTTTAATTTACTGTTAAAATCTTGTCTTGGAGAGTGGACAGTCAGCCCCAGGAACATGTTTTCAGAACGACATGAAAGAAACGTTCAGTTAGAGACCGGCTGAGTCACAGAGAATAGAACAGAGGCTGGTCTGAAGGTGACGTCAGGGCTTCAGTTCTCTGTTTAAATGAATGAGGAGGCTGCACATCTTGACTGCATACCAATGTTTCTCTGAATGCTGCCTGATTTACAGAAAGCATTTTAATTAATTACCGTAAATAGGTATGTGAACTGTGCTTCCCAGGTTTTGATGGAGCTGCAGTTGAATCTCTGTCAGAGGTGGCTGACAAAGACTGGTTGATTGTGATATTTCATTAAACTTTTTGATACTGATTATGTAACCCTGGAGGCAAGAACTTCAGCGAGAGGAAGAATTTGGTTAATGAATCTTTTTCATGATGATTATGGCTGCAAGACACAGAAATCAGACCCACTTGTTTTCTCATTTTCTTTTTCTTCTTTTTTTGATCATTCATCTTTGCATTCAGAGCTTTAAATTGGTGTCTTACATAACAGGTCAATGGATTATTTTGACTTTTTAAATCAATAAGTGCTTTTGGTATTTTTTTCGGATGTAAAATTGGTTTCCTGTAAAGTTCAGCATCTCTTACTCTCGGCCTCTCTCTTTCCCTTCCTTTTTAGTCATCGTCTTTCTCACTTTTTCTGATTACTTATTGTGTTTATTCATGCAAGAAAACACACACAGGCACACAAATATAGCATTCACAACACACTTACAAAAACATATTTACCGCATTCCATCCTGGCCTATTTATAATATGTACTACTTATTAAACACACGCGCAGTCTCACCCTGGTTTATTCATGGTGTGTATTCCTCATTAGTGTCATTCAGAGTTATTATAATGATATGAATGGACTGGCAGCTGCTGCAGCGATAAAGACTCTTTTCAGCTCAGTCACTCACCCATGTGTGTGTTTTTGTGCATGTGTGTGTTGAATGATCTTGGGAGGACGGATGGGTTTGTGGGTATTTTTTCGAGTGCAAGTGGGTGTATAGCGAGAGAGAGAAGGGAGGGAAAAGGTGAGGAAAATGTGTGCGAATGTGGAGAAGAGAAGAAAACGCTCTGCTGTGCAAAAAGAGAGAGAAGGGAGGGAGGGAACAATGCAGCGTTCACTCACATGGTTCATTATCACTCGCTCTTTCTCTCGCATTCCTCCACATCTGCCGACTGTCTTTTTCCCCCCACCGAGTCATCTTCTCGTGCCGTTCTCTTCACCTGTTTCTCCACATGATCCTTTCCCATTCATTTCGCCTCTCAAATTAGAAATCCACCTCCTCCACCACCTCCTCGCTCGACGCTCCGCTCCTTCAGACACATGCCCCCATTTCCCATCTTCCCTCTCTTTCTCCCCTCCCTCTCTTCTGTCCTGCCTCCATCGATCCTTTTTATCTCTTCCTGCAAAAATCTGACTGTGTATTTTTTCTGAGAGAGAGCGTTTACCTCCAGCTGTGATCTGGCCAGATTTCAGCTGCAGCACAGACGGCCTTGTGGATGTGAAGAAGCTGCAGTGTGGAAACTTTAATCAGAAAATGAAAGGCCGAAGAAGACAGGATGAGAAACACACATGGTTCATTCCAACTGATGTTCAAGTCTGAATTCGTCTTCTTTGGTCTTACTAATCTATACCTGCTAAGGCATTTTTTCATGGTTTTGACAATATTTTCTCTCAGTTTTGTACATTGTACTCATCAAAATAACATCTGAGCACACGGCAATGTCACTACAAGTCCTACTTAGCAAAAAATGTGAAGCGTGTTGTAAATAAGCCCTCAGTTTATCCAGATGATCTAAAACACTCCTCTTCCTCACTTTAATCTCCACTCTCTCCTTCAGATGTGTGCCCCATTTCCCATCTCCCCTCACAAAACGTATGAGGAATAACCAAATAACTTAATAAGACTGCTCAAGGTCTCAGCAAATATCAGTACAATGTTGCTGTTCTTCTATCAGCTTTGGCCAAACCGCAAAAATAAGAACCAAGTTGAAACAAATTGGAATTATCCTTTAAAGCAAAATGAGACAAAGAAACCAATTAGAAGTTGAATTCATAAGCAATAAAACACACTGTTGCCCAACTCAGTAAACTCAGGACGTTTGCTGCTACAGCCTCCTTCTGGTATGACCAGTAGCTTGTGGCGGCTAATGTTAGCTACTGAAACCTTCTTCACTTCTCTGTAGACATTTGATGTCAATAGATCGATAGATAGTCAATAGAATTTGTTGATATCTTTATCAAGTTTCATCATAATCCATGCAACAGCTGCCACATTTAGCATTGCTCCTCAGTTTCTTTTCCCATTTCAAGCAAATTGCAACATAAATCAGTAAAAAATAAAAGTAAGCCATTCGGTCATGGATGGATGTCTCTCTTTTTTGGTGCAGAAACACACATGAATTTGTGTTACCCCTAGATTTTGGAAGGTTGCCTGGCAACACAACTTTAATTACGGTCGACCTGTCATCCAGTGTGTTGTTGTCTTTCAGGACATTCTGTTTTGTGACTGTCGAGCCTAAACACATTTTTTAATGTTAGTGGAAACTGTTTTAAGCTGTTCTCTCAACTTCAGGAGTCCCAACAACTAAACTTAGGGTCTAACTCTGTATCTCGGCTTTGCCTTTGCAGCACATCTCAGATAAGAACAATACTGAATGAAAAGTGAGAACTTGGTTTGACACATTATATTTGCCCACAACTGCGTGATTGTTGATGGATGCTGAAGGAGGCGAGAGGCGGATAAGTTGACTGATCTGTTACTGGTAGCCATCGCTAGTGAGGCAGAATGTTCAACACTCAGCTCACTGAAAAATCACACAGCTGACACATAATTTTCACACAGCGGCACAAACATGAACAAACATCCAGACTGAAACAGAACCACAAAGAGGAGATGAGCAGAGATAATCAGCAGGCTGTTAATGGTTTAATGACATCTTATATCACTGGACTGTGTTTAGTGCTGGAGCTGTGGGAGCTGATTATAGTGTGTGTGTGTGTGTGTGTGTGTGTGAGGAGGATTTAACTGTAGAGAAATGTGTTTGTAAAGAGGTGGGTGTCGTAAAGATATAAAACATGTTTCACAAACATGTAGTTTACCATCTCAGTTTGTCTCCAATTTGAAATATTAGATTTTTTTTTCAATCATTGATGTAGCTGCTGCTTCTTCATCGTCTTCTCCCTTTTTTTTTTTTTTTTTTTTTAAACAACCAAATCACTCTGTGAAGCCACCAGAACGCCTCCACTAATCCTGGCTGAACATTTCACGAGTTTGTTTCCAAAATGAAGTCGCCACTGTTTGAAAGAAGCAACACCTGCTGAAAAACAAAAACTCCAAAAAAGCTTATTGTAACACCACATTCAGTTATAAGTAAAGGAGAGGTGTGAAATCAAAGATGAGATTTTTTTTATTGTATTTATTTTTGGAACCCAAAACACTCTCCACGGAATAACACGTTCAAACAAGAACACTTAGCTGCTGGGCGGCCAGACCGTCCACAGCTCAGACTGAGAGCGACGTCTGGGTGTGAAACCTCTTATCTGTACCTTGCATCCCTTGACCCTTTGCTTAGCCCCGCCCCTTTGTTGTTAGTCGCTGTTAGTCCGTCAAACTGTCAGAGCGACTGTCCGCACTGTCACTAACTGCACCCTTTGAAAAATGTTATTCAGTTTTTGGATAAATCAGTTTCAGGGAGAAGCAGACAGACTGGTCTGCAGTCTGTGTCTGAGGGATATGTTTCTGATGTCAAACTGACTCAGCAGCAAAACCTGTTAAAAAAGTAAAGATAGAGGTTCCAGACCACAATGTAGAAGTGAACCACCACCTCACCAAGACAAAGGTCTATGAAATTAAGAACTGTTCCTGTTAAGCAGGGCAGGTCTTTATTCACTAAAATCATTAAAAAGCAGAAGCAGCGTGTGTAAACATTCAGTACACCTTCAGTAGCTAACGTAGCGTTAGCTAACGATCGATGTGCTTCATGTGATTTTGGTTTTGAGAAAGAGAAGAAACACGTATCTCCCTCCGACTTCTCCAGGTAACGAGTATCACTGCTGCACATGTTGTGGTCGAGTCAGTAAACCTCAAGTCGGAGTCCAAGTCTGAGTTGAGTCCCCATTACCTGAGTCCAAGTTCGAGTCGTCAAGGCAGAATATTAGCACTCAATGCTCTCTGCATACAGGCTGCTGAATAATGTTACAGTAGCCTATTAGTGTAGATCAATATCTTATTCCAAATTACTACGGTCTACAGATATATAGTCCTGAAAATCTTAGTCCTGGACTTCTGACTGACATGGTGCAGGCACAAGGTTTAAATATGACGAACTAAACCAGCCTGAAAATAGCAAACATCCAAACGACTGAATGACAGTCTACGGAGCACAGCTGTATATTTATCTGTGGTCGGAGCTGGCTGATTGGCCAGTCTGCATTCCAGGGGGCGGGACTTATTGAAGCAGTTAGTTAAACTTTCAATGACTTTTCACACAACGCAGCGGGTGCATCAGTTGTTAATCATTCTTGTTATTATACTCAGTTAACATGCACGCTCGGCTTTAATGTAAAATATAATAACTTCGATTGTGGTCAGTCAGGCCTTTGTCATGAAGATTTGTGTCTTCCACCCCCACACACACACACACACACACACAGAGCCTTGTAATTATAAACTTTAAAAGATCATTGTCAAGTTTGTCACATTACACAAACAGTTGGAGTAAACTGGCCTTGGCAGCAGCAAGCCTCAAACAACAGTATTGAAGTGGTGAAATGTGAAAAAAATCTTTATTATGTAACAAGCTAAGTTTTAAGCTAAGATTTAAAAAAACACACTTTTTCAATCACAAACAACTATATTAAAGAACAAACGTGTCCTGTAAACTTTTCTGACATCTCCAACCTTTTCATTTTTACTTCCAAAGCCCAGACGTCGCAGGTTCAGGTTTGGGGGATGAGGATTTATTTGAGGTGAATGTAAATGAGAAGCAGATCTCCATGTTGGCTGAAATGTGGGTCAGTATCCATGGCGACTGCTTGAAGGAAAAAAAAATGGCATTTCGTGATGCTTAAAGCGTTATATGCTGAACTGTGGGTGTGAGTTAGATTTTCTGTGTGTTTGAGCTGTTTAATATCATGTCAGGATCCTGTAGGTGTGTGTATACAGTACACTCTGTAAACTGTATAGAGCTGTGTGTCGTTGTCGTCTTGTCTTTACCGTTGAATTATCGCCACTAAAGACATTATGTAGTTTCATTTTTCTGTTGGTGAGCGCAGTGAAAATGTGCCAGTGTTAGAGTGTTTAGAGACAGGAAATGTGACTCCTGCTTGAATACTACAGTCTCCCTGAGTGTACACTTATATATTTAACACATCATCCATCTGCTTTCAGACTGCCTCCCTCCGGTGCTGCTGAGCTCCTCAGAACGATGAATTCACCATTTCCTCTTCTTCACACTTGTATCTTTTATAACCTCACTCAAAACTCGTGCCAGTGTTTTTACCACGGAACATTTGAAAAGTTTGCTTCAGGCTGGTTGTGTGATTGTAGCTGACACCTGTTGTTGTACTACGGTGCATTCAAGGGCTGTAGGAATGTAGATTCTCCCATGAACCCTCTGAGGAGGCTACATAATGGATATGATACTTCTCTCATGTTTGTGTTTTCAACACTGTTTGGCAGCTGAGTTTTGGAAGTTCAGAGATTCATACCAGCACATGAAGGCATCACACACACAGCTGCACAGACTGTGCTTTCAAGTGAACCTGCTTCATGCTTATTATTTTGTGTTTATTGTTTATTGTGTTTTTTGCGTTGTGTAAGTATGAGCTCTCATTTCCTGGTTTTAGTTAAACATCCAGCAGCTGCATTTTTTATTTATTTATTTGTTTGTGTCTTAATTTATTCAGGGAAGTCTCACTGAGAGCCAGGCTCTGATCTGCCAGTGAGCAGCTCTACAGGAGCAGTTAGGGTTAGGGCCTTGCTCAAGGGCACCACAGTAGAGATAATGAAGGAGGTGTGAGCTCTGCTTTTTCACTCTCCCTCTCCAGATGTATCCTGTCAGTCTGGGGGATTGAACTGTGAGAGCTACAGACAGGGAAGTCAGGACTCAGAGACAAACCAATGTGATTTTTCATGTGATTTGTTGAAATTACAAAAAAGTTTAACCAAACAGGACACATTGGAAATCTGGCGTCTAACTTCAGCCCAGTCAATTTCCTATCATGAAACAAAAATTGGAAAATGAAAAACAGGGCTTAAAACATGAACATTTTAAAAACAGGAGTAGAGTTGTGTTCTATTTATTTTTACCTTCAAAATAGTTTTTTTTTCTTATTACAGATTTTCATATAGTGAGTCAAACATGAAAAACCCAGTTTCCATTACAACAAAATGCAAAATTCTGGCAATTTTAAATTGTATGTGTTGTGTTGTTGCCTGTGGTGTTGCCTGTTTTTCCTTCGTGATTGTAAATAGAACTTTCGGCCTCAGTTCCATTTTCCTCCCATTACAGAAAATCCATTTTTTCAACCAGATAATCAGTGGACTGTGCATTGCCAAACCTCCACGTGCCATAAAGCTTTAGGTTTTTAGGTTTGCTAAAATAATCAGAGGAATCCCTCACATACTGTAGGCAGACCACTGTTGTCTTATTTATTCTATGCGGGGCATTATGCGTCCATCAGGAAAAATGAAATTAAAAATCCCTTTTCTATAAATTCTATTTGGGTCAGAAAATGCTTTGATATGACAAAACCATTTTCATTTTCCAATTTTCTTGTGAGAATCGATTGAGGCAAAGATACACAGATTATTGGATTTACAGAAATGTTTTTGAAGATAGAAAATTTCTTGAATATTTTCAGTGTTCAGACTTAAATTCTTCAGGGAATGATGTGATTTTTTTTTTTCCATTCCATCATTTTCAAACATTGCACTGATTGGCCTGAGGGGGCGCCACTATCACTGCTTTAATTGCCATTATGTCGAGCAGTTTATCTGAAACTTCAGAGCATCTTCAGCCCCGTTCCAACTTCCTCCTGGCTTTCTTAAAGCTGCTCTGATTGGCCCGAGGGTGGTGCTGCATTTGTTTACTCGTTACTGATTTGCCCAAGGGGCGCCCGCATCACTCGCAAGGGACGAAATGTTTACTCTGACACACAAATACACATCGCAACCATAAAACATACACACAGCTCCTCTGGCGCACACAGACGCTTGCTCTCTCTCTCTCTCTCTCTCTCTCTTTTTCTTCTCCCTGGATTTCTACCCCTCACTCTGTCGTTCAAACACACAGCTTAAAATAACACTTTCCTCACTCTCTCACACACATACATACAAACTCACTTCTAACACACACACACACAAACTGACACACAGCTCAGTTGAGTGGCTATGTGGGACAGCAGCTTGGGGATAGACAACTGATTCACTTTGAGTGGCACATGGATATTTATAGCTCGTGTGTGTGTGTGTGTGAGTGTGTGTGATGTGACAGCAGGTGATGGGTGCTGACTTAATAGCAGCTGCAGAATTAGTGTTTACTGTATCTGTCTGTCTGTCTTTACATTCTTGCATGTGAATCACCTGTAAAGGTAGGTCCAAAGAGACTGCAGTGATTTGTGTGTGTGTGTGTGTGTGTGTGTGTCTTTATGTGAAAGAGAGCGACAGCCAGGTGATCAGCAGTGAGCATGCTCAAATGTCTTTCTGTTTGTTTCCGTGGTGCTTCATATCCCTGCGTAACCATGGTAGCGGCGTGTTGGGAAAAGCTATATTGGACAGCGAGACCTAGACACCACACTAGACACTACACACACACACACACGGCGGATTCTGATTGGCGAACAACCCACCATTTTTATTCCTTCTTCTGTGCGTCACCCTCAGCAGACAAACTGCTTCAACCTGCAGTCGTTTCATTTTCAACACATCTATTCATGTTGGAACAGAATCAAACCGATAACAAACCAAATCAATTGTAAAACCTAAATGCAGGATATTTTCCCACTGTGCAGTAACCACCACAGATGAATGCAGACACTGCTGCCAAAGAGTCTGAAGCTGCAGTTCCTCTAATGGCCACTAGATGCTGCTCCAAGAGAACATAAAAATATATTGAAATGAATTAGAAAACCTCCACATTTTTTAATAGTGCATTACTATTACAAAAAAGTAGAATTCATGCATGACACTTGTGTTACGCACTTCTTCACTGATTACCCAGCTGTCTTCGTCTGTCTTGTGACCTTCAGTTTGCAGGTTGTAATCATCTATCGAGTCTTCAGAGATATCGAAGGAGAACATCTGCAGAATTTCATTCATTCAGATGCATCATAAAAGTGTTTCTTCCTCAACTGGTCACATCAGATGCATCGGTTTGTTAGAGCAGATACCCTGCAGCTGAAAGTCAGCTGTTGGTGTGATAGACAGTGGTGCCACCCTGTCAACATACTGTAATCAAACAATCAACTAACTGTCATCAGATTCTGATTCACGTCACTATTAAATTCTGATCCAGACCTCTAAATTGCTCCGCACATCTCTGATTAATTTAGCAATTCAAATAGGTCTAATGTTGCACTACTGAAAGAATCAACCAATCAGAGCTTTGGAGGAATGTCATCTTCCTGCAGAACTAGCAAACTACATCCATGAAAAATGCTGCACCCTGGAAGCCTAATGGTTAAAGCACGTACCACATAACCACCACAGATCAATTTCCAGCCTTACGCCCCCCCCTAATTTCCTGGCTTTATCTCCACAAAAATATCTTAAAAACATCCATGACACGTGGTGATGATAAAATGGATGATGACAACTTCACAGGTTACACAACTAACTATTATTATTTCTTTGATTGGCACGAGAAACATTGAGTTAACTGTTCCCAGCAACCAGTGCCACAGCCTCCATGTTAACTCAGTATGATATCAACAAGATGGATACATCACCGTCACAAACCTCTCACCAGACAGAAACAGGCCAACATGAATGAGATATCAGACTAAATGAAGTGAAATGAAATGGAAATTTAGTCAGATTATCAGGCCAGGCTGGTGCATGGAAATACCTGACATTAGGTTTTTTTACCCACACAGTCATGTCCACTACAAACCACAGATATAACTGATTTCCCTGAGGGCTCTCTTGTTTTCCTGGCCTTTTTTTTTTGAATGATTAAAAGTTTATTATTCATTGAAATACAACATTTCAGTTTTATTTTAATGGCATCGTCAGACAAAATTCAGGCATAACTAAATTAGCTCATTTCATTTCTTCGAGCTGCTGCTACACCTATTGCATCATGGTCTAAATTCACATAATAACCACTGCTGGTGTAATTATTAGGCTAACAGCTCATACCATGAAGCAGAAACACAGAGGAGCCTTTAAAAAGAAAAACAAGCCAACACCTGCAGCCCCCAGCGCCTGCTGCTACATGAAGTTCCTGCTGTTTTGCAGGCTGTGTCAGTGCAGGACTAACAGGAAAATTAGCCGATTTATCCTTCGTCGGAAAACAGAAAAGGAGACCCAATAATCTGACAAGCATTTGAATCATTTCACCCCCCAGAATTCCTTTCTGCAAACTCCTAATTAGATACACAAACTTGGTGTTTTCTGTGCCTGAACCAAAGCAGCTTTTACCGGGAAAATATTTATTTACAGTTGATGTTTTAGATCTCTGAAATATTTTCTGTCATTGAAATCTTCGGCTGCAGCTGCTGGAGATGTCTTACCACCAGCATTCAAAGAAATGGACACAGACGAGCAGGATGTGTCACAAATTACTGATTGTGTAACAGAGTTTAGGTGCTTTCAGGTAGATTTTCTCCATGGATGTGAAGTGATTATCAGTGTGTGTGTGTGTGTGTGTGTTTTGTTTTGTTTTGGGGAAATTGGGCCAGAGAAAACTGGGATAGAGCCAAGAAAAATGGAATATAAATAAGATTAGAGCAAGGAAGGATTATATAATCAAACACAACCGCTTCAGCATTAAAGCTTTGGTCGTGGAAGTCAGATGAGCATCGTGGTTTAAATCTTTTCTTAAGACTTACTTTTAAAAACCAGCTTTCTTTATGAGAAGGAATTTGTCTTTCAAGTGTTATTCCCTACCTTCTAATTTAATGCTTTATCTTTTTAATTCTTTTGGACCCCTGTGAGATTAATTCAGTTTTTCTTCCATCCCTGCCCATTTCATGTACGGCAGTTTTTACAATCAGCATTGAGATAAATGTGATTGAAAAGAAAAGGGACTATTTTTAATAAACCTCATTGAGCTGCAGCAGGAATGGAGGCGTCAGCTCCAGCAGCGGTAATGTCCTGCTCTGCTCACTGAGCTGCAAGACTGGACGAGCTGAACGCGAGCAGCAGTTATTTCATCTGTTGAAAACTGGGAATGACTGTTGAAATTTTTTTGGGCTGACCCTTAACCGCAGGAGGCCGAGCAGAAATTCAGCTTCCTACTGTGATTAAATGTTCTGAAAGTAACGACCTTCAAAATCTGTGGAGACACAGCAGGGGGAGGAAGGGGGAGGAGGAGAGGAGGGAGTGGGGGGAATGCCCTGTTCCACTAAGGCCAGATCTCAGATTTACCTTGTTGAACCTAAATTTTAAAAAAGGCGGAGAAAGGAAGGAAGGAAGGACGACAGGGAAGAAAGAACTGACTATGAAAAGACAGAAAACAGACAGATGAAAGAAAGAGAAAGAAAAAGAAAAAAGAAAAAAAGAAAAATGTCTGTTTATCTAACTAATCACTAACAACAGCTGACACAGTTAAAGGGCCACTCCATCGAGGATCAGTTTACTTGTCATGGTTAGTGCTACTCAACGTGTGGAAACAAAATAACCCTGATGATGGATTTGGCTTGAAACTTTACATTTAGAACAGAAAAAACCCTTGTTTAAAAGTCAGTGTATTTATTTATGCTGAGCAATCACAGTTCCTGCCGTCCATAGCTGCTGTAGCCTCACGGTGTAGTTAGAGCTTTAAGAAAGCTCATGTCAGCCAGGTTTCAAAGTCATAACATCTCTGTGTTTGCTGCTGATTTTGAACATTTGAACAAGTGTCATGCAAAATTGCCGGATTGCCCCTTTAATCTAATTTTGTTAGACTGATTGAATTTGTTGGTTTAAGAGCTGCATTAGTCTCATCCACACTTGGTGCGATTTCTCTAATGGCAAAATGAGAACATCTCCGCCTACAGGGACGACTGTCAGACCTGTCTGAACGGGGGTCTAGCTTAAGTAAAGACGGAAAGAGGGGAAAAAACAACCATAGAGAAGAAGGCAGAGGAATAAAAAAAACAATAAATGAAAGGAGAAGAAGACAGAGAGAAAAACAAAAGAGACAGAGACAAACAGAAAAGAAGCAAAACAGAAAGAGAGAAAGTCAAAGAGGAATAAGAATTTGACTCTCAGCATCCATCTCTCTTTCACTGCCCCATTATCATTTATTTCTCCCTGTGTAATAAATATCTTTCCCTCTCCGTCCACCCATCCATCCTCCTCCCTCTCTCTCTCTCTCTCTCTCCCTCTCTTTCTCTCTGATCATTCCATAAACAGTGATTGATCAGCGCAGGCAGCAGCTCACCGATCATCTCCTCCTCCATTCCTTTTCTCTCTCTCTCTCTCTCCATTACCTTTTCTTTTCTTCCTTCATTACCTTTTTCTCACACCATGAATCTCCTCACCACTCGTCTCCTCCTCTCTCCTCTGCTCCTTCTCACCTCTTTCTTTACCAGGGTTTTTTGTCCTTACAGCCTTGTTTTTGCTTCTCTCCTCCCTCCTTCTCCTCTCCCTCATTTTCTCTGACCTCATCTTGTCTTTTTTTCTTGTGTCTTGTCCTCTATCTGGGCTCTTTGGTAACTTGTTATTTACTCACTTTTGCCTTTGATTTCCTGGTATCATTTCATATCTTTTTCCTTTTTCTTTATGCACTCTTTCTTTCCTTCCCTTCTTTCTTAATTTCCTTTCATTTCCTTTCTCCTTTTTTATTCTTTCTGTTCCTTTCCTCTTCCATTTCAGCACCATATTTACTCTTTTCCTCTCTTCTTTTCTTCTCTCTCCTTTTGTCCATTTTCTCTGTTTTTCCTCCTCTTCTTTTTTATATCCCTTCCTCTCCCCTCTTCTCTCCTTTTCACTTTCTCCTTCTCCCTCTTCTTTCTTTCCTCCTCATTAACCTCTTACGATTACTTTTCCCCATAACCTGTATATCTCTCTGCTCCTGTTTCCTCCTCCTCCTCCTCCTCCTCCTCGTTTTCTCCTTGAAGTCGTTACACAGCAGAAAGACGGCTCTGAATTTTGCAACTCCTGAATGATGGATGGGTGAGTGATGGAGAGAAAGAGAGAGAGAGAGCAACGGAGAGATAAAAGATCAAACTTGAGCCCTTGAGTTAAGTGATAACATCACCCGCTACACACACACACACACACACACACACACACACACAATTCCCAATTAAACACTTCAGCACTCGGCGTGATCTTATCTGATCAGGAGCTTGGCAGCTTTGGCAGCAGCGATCAATGCTCGTTCACCTCTGTTATACACACACACACACACACGCACACACACAGAGAGAGAGAGAATGTGCATTCAATTACACACAAACATCATGTCCTCTCTTCTCTCCATCACTCTTTCACGTTTCCCTCTGTCTCCTCTTGGATTTTCGGTCTTTCAACCCTCGTCTCATTTTCTTTTTCTTTCATTCTATCATACACACACAATCTCACACAGATGCAGAATGACATATTTCTCCCTCTTCTACTCCCGTTTTACCTCCTCCTTTTCTTTCCAGCTTGGCTCTTCTTCTCTTCTCTTTTTTTTGCTTTCTCTCTGAATCTTCTTCTCTGCTTCTTTCTTCTCGTTTTCTTTCTTTCCTCCCCTCACACTCTCCCATAATCTCACATCCTCCTCTCTCTGTGCTGGGTTTCTCAGTGTGGCAGTCTAAGTAGGTCGGTGTTGACAGCTGAGCTCTACACAGACAGAGGAGAGACATTATTTCTGCTCTGTGTGGGCTTCCATACAAACACTCACTCACTGTTTGTAGCTCAACCTCACTGCACTCTACAGACTCAGTATACAGATGTATGGGTGGATATAAATCCCCGGAAAACCAGAATACCTCAGGAGCTGGGTCCACAGGTCTTGAAATCTATGTAGAAATTTTTCTAGGACCCAACAGGACCTGTCACAGCCAGTGAAGAGTTGAATTCATTTGTGCAGTGAACGCTATAGGTCCACATTAGCACCAGTGTTTGACCTGCTCAAAGACAGAGAGAGATCCCACCTACGTGAACAGCTGTGAGTGAAGAAGTCTGTAGATGGGAAAGAGCAAAATAAGTGGGGAAAAGAAAGATAAAAGGCAAAACTGTGATTGTTATTCATGGACGTCTACACCACTTTCTCCCAACCCAACCCTTTGTCTGATGTACCCACACAGCCCTGTGAGACGAACTCAAATACCCCCACCAGTCATGTTACAAAGACGATCCTCCATCAGTCTTTTTAACACAATTAAACATATATAACTGGACATTGTTATTCCATTTATCTATTAATATTACTGAAAGTTTCAACAGTTTGTTCAGAAGTTGTACTTTTCTGCTCACTTCACATACTCAAGTTGATGGACATCGTGCTAGTTACTGAATTTACTAAAGATCTCCTCTAATAATATTTTACTGTTTATGTTCCTCATTAAAATATGAAGGTATATCTTTCAATCGAATCACAGCTGCTATTTTTTATTTGTGTTCAGTTAATAAGTTATACTTTCCAGCCACAACATTAAAACCAGGTGGACACAGGACCTCTGGAGGTGTCCTGTAGTGTCTGACACCGGGACATTCACAGACAAAATCACAGTTTGAGCTGCTGCTTCAGTAATGATTAGCCGAACACAGGAACGTACATATATACGTATAACAGATTTCATAGATATGTTTATTGATAAGAAGCGTGTGTTTATAAGTGCAAAACTGTTGATTTTCCTCCATGTATAAATGTGTCTGCATGGGATTACAGTTGGCTGTGTGTGTCCACTTGCATATGAGCAGTGTGTGTTTTTTGCTTGTGTGTACGCAGTGTACATATATGTTAGCCAGTGTGTGTGTGTGTGTGTGTGTGTGTGTGCACACTGGAGAGAAGAGCAGAGCCCAGGGCTGTCCTGTGTGTATTCAATGTGTTTAATTTTGAGCTTTTTGACAGCTGCATTATTCACAGACTAGCAGGAGACTGACTGTTCTAACCTCCATCCACCCACTGCAGGGGGCTTTTCATCTCTGCTGGGGGCAAGAGGGGTGGGACTGTTCGTGCTCTGACATGATGCTGGCACAGTAACATATGCTTGTGTGGCTCCATATCACCGCTGCATTTTTAAATATTCACTTAACTGTGTGACAGTTTGTAGGTAAAAACAAACCATCCATAAATCACCAAGTACGAGGCTGCAGGCACGTCCCAGTCCCACTGATTAAGACGTTGTAGATTTGCCTTATTTGTTTTGCTTTGTTAAATTCTGTTGTTGTTATGCTTACAGCACTTGATGTGTTGTGTGCACGAGAGACAAAGTGAAACTCCGAGTGAATATAAACTGTTTTTCTTGTTCCACTTTGCTGTTAATTGACACCAGAAATATCCACACGTCTCTGCAGATCATTGGCTCTGATGCTAACTGGGAACTTTATTAGGAACATGTGCACACCTTCTTATTCATGCAATTATCTAGTGCAGTACATTAGCAACCCAGTAGTAGCCCTGTGTTTCCAGCTCAGTGAGCGGCCCACAGGATTTTAGCCATTAAAAATCTTTAATGTGTGACTGTAAATTATGACACAGGACCAATCAAAGCTCTGACTTACATTTTACTGGTTTGCTATGGTGGAATTTATTAAGAGGCAATTCTGACTCCAGGCTCAGAGAAGAGTTTTTGGCCAGAATGGTTCAGGTTTTCAACACACATCATATCACAGGATGTAGCCCAAAGGACGTAATCTGTGTGCATGTAATAGAATTTCTTTTCAACAGTTACAAAACTTGACTGTAACTTCAGCTCAGCAGCCTGAACACAGCATCATATAACCCAGAGCGAGCGGCTGGTTCTGAGGTCACACTTTGAAGGAAGGAAGTCAAACGAAAAGTGCCACATCCTCCGGTCGGCCTGGAACGTGGCCAAAAGCTCTGCAGCATTTATTCATGTATTTCTCCAGCTATTGCACAACAGCTTCCAACCGCTGTGACTCCGACCAATCAGGCGAGAGAACCAGCACTTTGTGTTTCATAAGAGACATTTGATCATGGATTGTACACACAAATACACACACACACACACACACACATAGAGAGGCAATAAATGCCACTGATTGCTGGCGTGATAATGGGCAGGTTGAGAGTCTCTTCAGACAAGTGATGAAGGTTAAAGAGCTCCCCCCACCCTGTCTGTTCACAGCTGAAACAGTTGCAGGATATATAGAAATTTGCTGTGTGTGTGTGTGTGTGTGAGTGTGAGAGAGAGCGTGTCAAGCTAACAGATCAGCGGCTCGTTAAAAGCCTGGTGCTAGTATCAATTTATCGCCATGGAGACTGACGAGGGGGCGGGTCAGAGCGCCGTTTTAGCCTTTGATCAACTGCAGGGACGAGTTATTAATAAACACTTGTTTCCCCTCCTTCTTTCTCTCCCTCGGTTTCTCTTTCCTTCCTGTGTTCTCCTTTCTCTCTTTACGGTAATGGGCTGACGGCCTGTGATGTCACTGTGGTTAAAAGGTAGAGTTATGACATCAGAAACAAACATAGAGACGTCGTTGGTCTCATAAGCAATAGATATGAAATTAATCATTAGAAAAATGATTTAAGATAACAGCTTCCTGGTGCCAACTGTCCACTTCTATCATCATCATAGTTGTTATTGGTCCCATTTGTTCCCTCAGGTAAACAAATCATTAATTACAACTGACTCTAATATCTGTTTCCTGACCTTTCTTTATTGCCTCTCATTGCGACCTGGATGTGCGTCTGCTGATCAATTTCAAGTCAATGAGCCGTAATGATGAGAAATTTGTGGCCTGTGAATTGATGTCTTAGCAGTGACAATAGTTGTTGTAATAATGATCATGATTAGAAAAATGGAAATGCTCACAAGACATCATTCAAGTCAAAGCCTCAGACAGAGGGTTAGACCCTACATAGCTTAAAAAGAGGATACTTGAACTTTCCAGCCCTGTGTGATAGTTTAACAGTTCATTCCACAACAATGGGCATTAATCTGCTTCCACTATTTTGGGAAGACTTTCCATCAGATTTTAGAACCTGGTTGCAGGGATTTGCTCCCTTTCAGCTACAAGAGCAGTAGACGTTCTAGCACACTGATGTTGGGCTGGCTCGCAGTCAGCGTTCCAGTTTATCCCAAAGGCGTCGCAAAGTGTGTTCGCCAAACTGTTGCCTTTTTCCCTAAGGCTTTCTGCACGGTTCTTGTGTCTCGTTTTCTTGAACACACACCCACAAACCTCCACAACTAAGGAAAGTGAGGCATTCACAGACCAACAATCTGAAATATTGCAACAATGTCAGTCATTTCAATAAATCCTCACAAATTATGACTTGTTCATTGAGGGCAAAGTGTGTCGTTACTGCAGAGCGACAGGAAGAGGTTGGGGTTGTAATACAGGAGACTGATGTTCATTTCCAGTTTTTACCGACAGTCAATTTCTATTTCCTCTGACCATGACAGCAAAGGTCCCTTAACCATAGCAAAATTGTAATTTTAATCCAAGCCATAATGTTTCCTTAAACCTAGCCAAGTTGTTGTGCCTAAACCTAACCAAACATTAGCTCTTGTGTTTATGCTCTGAAAAACAATGTTGTCCTGACGAAAAAGGCTTCAAATCAGAAATTACTTCCATCATTCTAGACAACATGACAAACTGAGAAGCTCTTTGTAAGCTTTGCTATTGCTACACAGCAAACATTAGCAACAGCCATTTGCAGTCAAGAGCTTCAGCTATCGTTTCATCAGCTAACGATTTAAGCAGCGCTAATTCTGCAGGGTGGTCTAGAATGAGTCGGTATCAGAAAGTGCCCAGACCAGGGCTAGCTGATTAGCATGCTAACTACAGTAGATGAAAACAAGTTATAGAAATAGAAGCAAGTTAACACTGGTCTTGTTTTCCACCACTGGAGACAGGTGAGTAAAGAAATGAAGTTTGATGCTGATCCAGACAGTTAAACAGCTGCTGATGCTAACGTTGGCTGTGTAGCAATAGCAAAACAAATAGCTTAAGATTAAGATTTGTTAAAGATTTTTTTTGCCATAATCATACTGTATAACACTGCGACTTAGATTGAAGTTTTTCTTATTAGGACGGTCTGTTCTATTGCCAGTACTGCAATTACTTCTGCTATTGCTACAGCCACTGCTGCTATGTGATTTTTTTACCCTAATAGCTTCTCTTCTGCCAGTATCGCCAGTGCTGCCAGTACTTTTAGGAATTTGCAATCGTCTGATCTCAAGACAAATCCAACCAGCCCCTGCATTATTAGCGAAGTCCTCAAACCTCCTCAACAAGCCAATTTTCTTCTCTTTTTTTTTCCGTCCTTCGTAGAACTGAGTTCAAAGTTTTGTATTCAATAAGCTCCACCAGTCAAACCCCAGCGAACACTCTGCACTATTACTGTTACTGGAGCCATTCATGAATTAATCAGTGTGTTTTACATAAATTTTATGTCGTCTGCCCCCCCGCTCCCCTCCATGACTTTTACTTTATTACAGTAAAATAACACCAAAAAGGCACACACTGCACATTGCGATTTTGGACATGATAAACACAACAATTTTCACAGCATTCTCATGGACTAAATGCTAAAAGAGTTGCTGCTACTTCTGGTGATTTCAGTTAAATTACAAATCTCTGCCCCGTCTCGTTTTTTGCTGCCGATCGCTGTGTTTCATCCCTTGACCTGTAATATTCATTTAAAAGAGATTTAAATGAAGTGTGTGTAACAGTTTAATTTCTCCTTGTGTGAGTCTCTCTCCTCGGGTTCATTCTTGGTTCACCATCAGACTTGGCAGCAATTTTTTAAGACTCTACACACACACACACACATGCTCAACCTCTTTTCACAAATGCTCAGGGTCTCAGCGGTCCAACTGTGGCCTTGTAGATAGTAGAGTTTTTGGTGGAGAGGAGAGGAGAGGAGGATAAAGAAGTGTATAAAGCATACAGGGGAGGAGAAAAGAGGAGTGATGGAGGTAGGAGGAGAATGGAGGAGGAGAGGATTCATATAGATTTGATAGATTGGAAGCTAGAGGCTGAGAGAACGCCTGAGGGAAGAACAAAATAAATTGGATGGAGAGAGAGAGCGACAGACAGAGAGAGAAAGAGAGAAATGAGAGAGAAAGACAATAGCTGCATGAAATTGGATTGAGAGAGAAACAAAATGAGAGACAGCAAGTGAAGGAAAGGAGGCAGAAAAAGAGAAAGAGAAAGAAAACATGAAGATAAGTTGAGTGAGAAAGAAAAGAGGTAACCCTGAAATTAAGGTAGAGGATGAAAGAGATGCTGAACAAGTGAAGAAAGATGAAAAGTGAGAGGCAGAAAGTAGAAAGAGAAAACATAAATAGTGAATGTAAAAGTAAAATCAAGATCTAGACGTTAGCTGGGCACCGTTCAGAGATATAAAAAAGAGATGATGAGGTAAAGAACTGGCAATGAGAGTAAACAAGAAGATGTTTGTAATGTCTTTATGTTTGCAGGTGTATTTCGTCATGAACCAAAGTATTGGACAAACTAAAGTTTTGATCTGATGATTGCACTAGATGAAAATAGTGGTACCTGTGTGTGTTTGTGCAGCAGATTTCAACACAATTCTTCCAATAGTTTATAATGAGATTTTTCAGTCCAAAGGAGAGGAACCACGAACCCACTGAGCCTGATTAAAATAAGAAAGAAAAACAGCAGAAGGGGGCAAGACAAATGAAAAGGAGATAGACAAAGAAATTAAATACAGATAAGAGTGAAAGACAGAAAACAGAAGGAGGCTAATAGAGAGTTATAGAGGTGGAGATGGAGTGAGAGAGACAGAGAGGCATAGGGATTGAATGGAGGAGTGCCGATGGTGCTTGGCCAGCAAATTATTTGCAGAGCTACAGATTTCCAGCCTGCCTCGTTGGCCTTGCTGCCTGTCTGTCACTCTGTGTGTGTGTGTGTGTGTGTGTGCGGTGTGTGTGGGTAGGTATAGATATGTGTATGTGTGGGTGTGCGTGTGTAATAAATCTTATGTGTGTTTTAAGTGTGTGTAGGAATGCTGTTTGTTGCATTCGTGCGTCCACGCACACACGTGTATCCATGCTTGTCTGTATTTTGCAGGCTTGAAAATTGTCATATATGCTGACGTGTGTGCGTGTGCATGTGTGTGTGTGTGCGTGCATGTATGCACTGCTGGGTTATTTTTACCCCTCTATTTAAAATCTGCTTCGGGATGCAGAAGCGCAGGAAGTGAGTGTCGTCTCACTTTTCCTCCAGCGCTCTTCATTTCTCCTCCACAGCCCGTCTGTCCTCCTCTACTACTACTACTACTGTCTGCCATCTTCTTCTCCCATGATGCATCAGCCTTTCTTCCCATACATGCATACACACACCAGACCCAAATTCAGCCATGTTTTTCAGTCATGCATCGAAGGCAGTGGTTCCCAACCCTTTTGACCCGTCCTGAGGTGGTGAAGATATCCAGTATTCAACAAGAAAAAAATCAACAATCTCCCTTTGTTCACATCATGTCTGTCTATAATTAAATCCTAAAAACTTAACTTTATTTAAATAAGTGACAGGAAGTTAATGAAGCTGACTGACCACTCAGGTTTATCTTGCAGCTCCTTATAAGGTCCCAACACCCAGGTTAGGAACCACTTCTCTAAGGTAACAGATATACTTCCATCTTAAACAACACCAGTCATGTAACTGAAAAAATAAATAGAACTGAGATTTTCTTTCACCTACGTACATGATGCTGTATTTAGCTCTGAGCATTTGTCATCATTAATTAATGGTGACTTTTATAATACAAGAAGATAGTTTGTTACGGTCTTTATTTCTAAATATACAGCTCATTTTCTCTTTACGCCGTTCGTGCTCAGTGTGAAACAACTACAGCTTTGTAACACTGTTTCTCAAGTCATAATATACACCAGCTTTTCCAGAAAGTCGTCTTGTTTTTCTGTCAAACCTTGACTTTCTGACAGACCTCATGCTGCACCAGCAGGTGAAAATAAAATCTTCAACAAACAGAAGTGTCACAGATCTTTGAACAATCCTGCCCCTCCTCTCCTCACATCAATATTTGTCTTCAGATTTTAAAAAGAAGAAGAAATAGAGCTACTTTTCCACCGTGTGCCGGATGACCCGCTGCAATCTTGGGACCAACACTGTCACTGACACAAGACAAACAACAAAACAAAAGCACATCAGAGTTGAACAGTGACAGGTGAGGGTAAAGATGTTTCCCTGGAGAAACACACAGCGCTCTGTTTTTTTATTCTCCCAGGAGAACATCATGGTGAGGGTTCACTTTTTCTCTTGAAAGATGTCATTTAGTTTTTGATCCTGTTGTATCCCTTTGTCTGTTTGTGTATACGCCTGTTGGCTTTTTCAAATGAAGATCACTGCTCTAAAATATACAAATAAAACTGAGCATTCTTAACCTTACTGATACACCCACACTGCCTTAATTATACCCAAACACCTTGGTGTGAGCAAAAGCCTCCTCAGGTGTTATACTGTTATACTTTTAAATAAATGATTAGTACCTGTATGCATACTGTTCTTAATCCTGGAAGAGTCTGTGAGCCGTTTCTGCAAAATGAGAGAAAGGTGTAAAAACCATATGTCAACATCGTACAAAACGATACGTTCTCATGATCCCCAAGAGGCGTTCAGGGCAAGAATTACAAGTCAAGCTGTTATTTTAAGATAAAAATAGTTGCTTTAAAGTTGCTTTTTAGTTCTTTTAAAGGGTCAATTCAACCAAATTCCACAGTTTTGGGTATAGTTTTGTCTGTCTGCTTATCCTAATGTTTGTCATATTCATTTGCATTCAAGGTGTTTACACCTGTGATTGATGGTCATCTTGTTTTCTGAAGACACACGTACGGTTTCCTGGGGTGGCAGGAAATGTTTTTCAGTTCGGTCACCTGTCGCATGTTGCCATTATTTTGAGATATGTATATTTCATGTGATGTTTGTCTGTGTGATGCTTTTTGTGCCTGAAGATCAGACTGATGAAAATGCTAAAATAAAAAAATTGCAGGAGCAAAGAACAGCGTGTGGATTCTGCTTTTTCAGGAAATCTTCTAAAAGAATCTGAGATGTGGGGATAATAAAGGGACAGGACACTGTTCTAAACCAGTCTCTCTGTCTCTGGCCCTCAGGTATATCCACGCCCTGTACCTGGGCGCCCAGAGCCGTTGGCACGGCAACGGGCCCCGCCGCCACTTCCACTGGCGGCTGATGTTTGAGAGCGCTGACATCACCATGCTCCGTCTCCTGGAGGCCTTCCTTAAGTCGGCACCGCAGCTCGTCCTCCAGCTGAGCATCATGATCCACGGAAACACCGTCCTCCCTCTGCAAGGTGAGAGATGCTGCTCCTCCTCACATGGAACAAAGCTGCAGCAGAGTAGAAATATAAAGTGGATTTACTCAAATAAAGTACAAGTGCCTCAAATCTGTCTTTTTTTCCTTTAAATACTGACGTCACTGTGAGTATGATGTTACTATTACTGCTGAAAATAAGACCCACAGTGTGATAAACTGGAGTTATCCTTTAAGAAAACTGTTGGTTATCTCTTCAGAGACTGGACTTTATTTTATTGGATTTTATCAGTCGTCATTTCAGATTGTTATAGAGGCTTCTGCAGAGAGAGAGAGAGAGAGAGAAAGTGAGAGTATGTTTTGTTTTATTCATCAAAAGCCCATCTGCTTCTTGTAAGAGGTGCATGAATAAAGCATAGACTCTTCTACTGATATCTGCCCTGAACACACACACATACACACTCCCTTCGTTAAACATTACTCTCTCAGGCTCAGATACACACACTGTTCACACACACACACACACACACACTGTTCACACACTCAGTGTTCAGATGGACCTGGCAGCATAGAAGTCAAGTGTCAGACACACATTTAAATTGCACAAACTACACAGTCGGTGAAACCTACCACAAATACACACACACACACACACGAGCGACAGAGAAGCTCACACACAAAGTGATGTGTATTTGAATACTTTAAAACACACACATGTAACACACACTCAAACATAATCTCAAACAGAAGTGAAGAAGTATCAGAGTGCACACACACACACACACACACACACACACACACATTTCTGTCTATTTTTGGGGACCTACAGTCTGTTAATAAGTCTTCGTGTTTTTAACTGTGCACACTCTCCCATATACCCTGAATTACTCAAGGCTTATTGATTATTTAAAAACCCAATCAGTGAAACGAATCATCTTATCAATGCTGCCAATTAATCATTCAAGTCATCTGTTAAGTACAAATCCCAAACATTTGCTGGTTCCAGTTTCTCCAAATGTTGGGATTTGCTGGGCTTTCCAAGCATAACAAACTGCATCTGTCACTTTCTGTCCATAATCCCCTTTGTTTTGGGTTCATTTCTTATGTAACTGCTTCAGTTTATTTTCTCAAGCTGGGGTCCAGGAAATCTGCCGTGACATTAGTTTGATGTGGGAACTCAGGTGGGTCCAGTCAACACAGGTGGTTGTTGACTGGGATCATTGGCTGTGGTCAGTTTAGATTCATGTCAGACTCCCATTGTTACAGTTTTTATAAAAGGGGGAAAATTATATCAACAGACGTATTAAATATGCAAAGAGATTCTGAAACCTCTCCTGCAGCAGGATCTATTTCTCCGCTGTCCGTCCATATGCTCTTTATGGAAGTCAAATTTAATTTTACAGTACAAGTGCATTAATTAGCATGAAGCACATGCTGCATTGTTTTCTCTCCCTGCTATAATAATTGTAATAAACTTTATTCATAGAGCACCTCTCTAAATAAAAGTTTCAAAGTGCTTTACAACATCAGAGCAAAAATCAAAGTGACAGAGGTGTAAACAGACCACATGAACAGGAATAAAACAAGAAAAGTTAGCTTTGAAACACAGTGGTTAGAGAAGATAAAGTGGATAAGAGGGAGCAGAACTAAAATCGGGTTGAGCTACATCTCTAAAATGTGATCAGCTTTAATGCTAGGATGGTGTAGGATGGCATTTTTGCGAGTTCATATCAGTACGTACTGCTTCCAGGAAATGGCCCTTACTTGGTCTCATTCCCCTGTGTTTTTAGGTGTAAAATGATTGATAGGCACAAATCTTTGGAAGCAGTGAAGTATTGAAAAAGAACTGCTGTTTTTGTCTACGACAAAATACATCCACTAAAGTGTTTGTTTTTGTCACTGACAGGATTTTGTCTGAAATGTCTGATAACATTAATGGATAGGATGCCTACAGAGATAGACCTTTTTTATCAATGCTTTTGTTTAACCAGAAACATCTCTTTATATCACTACCAGACTCCACTGACAAAAACATTAATTTTACTGTGCAGAAAACAGGAGCTGCAGGTCTACTGCTGTCTCGACCTGCTAGTTTGTTTATGTTATTGTGTGACTCTCAGTGGTAGATGTATTCATGTCTTTTACATAAGTCAAAGTACCACACAATTACACAAACAAACACTCTGAGACAGTGTTACATTAGTATCTCCCATGGGAAAATAAGGCCCCAGTTCAGAATATCCTTTAAGTCCAACACTGACAAAAGTTTTCACCTTCTCCTTCCTGCTCACCTCATATATGTTCCCACACTAACTGTCTGCCATAGAAATGAAAGCATTACATCCTTAAATTGTGTTTCAATCTTGCTTTAGTTGTGGAGGGAGTTCAGCTTTAAGCAGTGCAGGTAGCGGCTGACTGTGTATGTTTTCCCCTCAGGGCTTTCTGTAGCAGTGTACGCTCGCTACTGTTCAGTACTACGAACCAGTACAAACTTACATACTCTGCTGCTGATACCAGCTCTTGTACCTACTCACTGCCCTCAATACTTACTTACGTACATGCCCAGCTGCAGCACGAACGCCGAGGAATGTCGAAGAGACCGCCTGGGAGCTTTGGGGCTCGGCAGATTTGTTCGTGTACCAGAGTCAGATGGTAGACTCAGTGCTTGTTAGTCTGTGGATATTGCTTCTGATTCCTGCTGCTTGTGGACTTCGGAGAGACTGGTTAAGTTGCACAACTTTTAGTTCCTATTAGTGTTCAGAATTGTTATGCACTTTGATTTAAATCCTTCTGTTGTCTCTAGGTTATTTTTTCTTCTACTGTCATGATAAAACACATATGAGTTGGTAGAGTTTATTTATTGTCAAAATACACACATAGAAATATCAGAAATATCAGCTTTATGTAGCCTGCAGCTTAACATTTTGTTGTTCTTCAAATACATGAAATTCCCAATACTATTAGAAATCTGTTCCCAGTATATACAGAGGTGAAAAAACAGCACTGTTGAGAATCTCAGGTTACATGGAAGTTCAGTCGAGTAGCTGGGTCCCTGGCTGTGCAATGCTTTACAACGTTTGCCATAACATTTTCAAATCAATTCTAAAATGAACAGCCAGTGTTAAGAGGTTAAAACAGGGATAATGTGATACCATCTCTTATTTCTAGTTAAAAGCCTTGTGATAATATCACCCAGAGGGAGCAGCCAAACATTGTTCAAATCCACAGAACTTTTCTTTGATTAGTAGTAAAGATAGTAAAGTTTCCAAAAATACCAAAATTGTCAGGCTGAATTATGGGAAAACGTGTAAAAAAAAAAAAAGATTCACAAGAGAGCCAGAATAAGGCTTTGGTTTGAACATTTCAGCTGTAACATGCTGGTTATCTCCTTTCTAAACTCTTGGCACGGGAAAAAGTAAAAAGCTGGAAAACCGGAATCATTCTCAGTGAACCAACCCACTGAACAAACATTTCCAGAGGTTTTAGTGCTATTATTTGGTTTTATTTAAGGTCAGAGAGCATCATCGACCTGGAAATAACTAAATTGTCAGTATTGTCAGTATATAACTTATTCAGATACAGGTGAGATTTGAAAATTCATGCACTATTTAAAGTGTATTTGATATGAGTACAATAAAAGAAAAAACCTCTGAACCTGTTTTTATCTTTAGTTGGTCTTTGAGACAGTTTCTGATTTAAGAAGAAAACACTCTCTGTGGAGCTTCAGAGGGACTGGAGCAGTTTCAGCAGGATGTCACATAAACAGTGATAATATGGACCTAAAAAACTACAACTCTCAGTTAGCTTCAAAACAAACCGTTTTCCAACAGCAGCAGATTTGTGAACACTTAAGTTAAATAAGATCAAGTTTCTGCATGAGAGGAATACTGAGGCTCTCCCTGATCTCTTCATAAAAATAAGATTGATCAAAATTACATTAAAATGCAAAGTCAGTGCAGCTCTTTCTCTGCTCAAATTTTAATGCCTTCTCAGTGTGATTCATGGCTAATTTGAGACAAGACTGCACGATTAACACACATGAATGTTTAATGTGTTAAACTGTGCTCTGGGTGGCTCGTGGTGGGCCTCACGGTTACGTGTTCAGGCTAAAGATCATTTGACTTCTGGTTCACATCAGTCTGAATGAACTAGAAGAAGAAGAGCCTGTGAGTTTGTAGGCAACAGTTTGGTCGACTGGTAATCTTGCAGCCATTATTGTTAGTTTGCTGATCCCTCCCAACCTTTCCTTCATCACCACCATCAGGAGAAATTTCCTCTTGTCATACAGTTACCTGAAACATGCAAAGGATATGTTAACTTACTAGTTTTTTTCAAAGCTTTCAACCACATCTTCATCAGCAGACGGAGTTTGGTCAGTTGTTATAGCTGTCAGACCACGAGACCTTGAATTAAGATTACCCTGAAAATAAATTTGGTATTTTGGCTTCACATTGGAGAGATTTGGGCACAATGAAGTTTCACAGTGAAGGTGACTGAAATACTGTTTATTGGTGTTTGAGATGTCAGTTGAGAAAACACTTTTTGTAAAAGATTTTTTTGCAGTTTATCTCCCTTTCTTTTATCTCCCCTCCTTCCCTTCCTCTTACTATTCTCTCTCTCCACCCCTCACTTCATCCTTCTCTCCAGGTCTCTCGGCCTCTGCCTCCCTGGTCTCTCTGGCCTGGATGATCGCCTCCTACCAGAAGGTTCTCCGGGACTCCCGCGACGACAAGCTGCCCATGTCCTACAAGGCTGTGATCGCCCAGATGCTGTGGCACTTCTTCACCATCGGGGCGAGGACCGTGGCCTTCGCCCTCTTCGCCTCCGTCTTCCAGCTCTACTTTGGCATATTCATCGTCAGCCACTGGTGCGCCATATGTGACCTGATGCAAAGAGTCTGGGTCCACAGTTGGAAGTTTAGCATTTGACACTCATGAAATTATGAATTGTTGTTGAGTTTTTTTAAAAATAGTATTCAGATATTTTCTCTAACTTCTAATTATCAACAAAAGGTTTTATTTATTAAATGTGCATTGCAAGTTAATAAGGGCTGAGTGGTACCTTTAAGTAACTAATGATATCCTGCCACATACATCTCATTGTGTTTATGGAAATGTTTTAACAGGCACTGTCCCCTTGCCTTAGTATCCATATGTGATACCCTGTAGTATTATTTATTGTCTTTCAGGTGTGTCATGACCTTCTGGATCATCCAAGGTGAGACCGACTTTTGCATGTCCAAGTGGGAGGAGATCATCTACAACATGGTGGTGGGCATCATCTACATCTTCTGCTGGTTCAATGTCAAGGAGGGTCCCAGCCGTTTCCGCATGACCGTCTACTATTCCGTGACACTGGCTGAGAACGTGGCACTGACCGCCGCCTGGTACACCTACCGCGGCCCCGTCACCACCGACTCCGTACGCCCTGGTTGTGGTGTGCCTGGTGGCCTGCAGCTTTGCCCTGGGAACCTTCTTCATGTTGGTGTACTACTGCTGGCTGCACCCTGATGGGCCCGTTCTGGGCTCACAGTGGGGAGGGTGTGTGGATGAGGGTGTGGTGGGTGCAGGAGGGGTGGCGGGAGTGATAGATGCCTGCCTCACCCCGTCACAGGGGTCCCAAACAGACATGGTTATTACCAGCCCTCCGAGGACCCTCCCCAGGACTAAAGACACAGGGGAGCCAGTTCCCGGGGAGAGAGACAGGGACAAGGAGAGAGACAGGGACAGTTGCCTGCCTGTCTTCCAGGTACGTCCTTCCCCTTCCTCCTCTCCTGCACTCCTCCACAGGACCTCCTCCTCATCCCGCGCACAGGAGGGCCCAGTGATCCGGATTGACCTCCCAAGAAAGCGATACCCAGCTTGGGATGCGCACTTTATCGATCGGCGCCTCCGCAAGACCATCCTGCTTCTGGAGACGTCGTCAGCTGTCAGCCCCCGGATACAGTACAGGAGTAGCATGATGGGCAGCAAAGAGGTATTAGAATATGAGACAACTGTCTAAGCCAACAGGGGCTCTTAAACTTAAAAAATGCAGTCTGGGACCAAGGCTCAGCCTGAGATCAGTTCTCATCCCAGGACTACCTTCGCCAGGAGAAGCATGAAAAGGAGACAGGAGTGTCAGACAGCTCCTTTTAAAAAAAAAAAAGAGGTTGTCAGAACTTGATTGTAAAATGTGAAGCGCAATCTGGGACCAAGGCTCTCCCCTTAGGACACAGTCCGGGAGTAAGTAGCATGAATGAGCCGTGGGAAGTTAATGGAGTAACGCTGAACTGGGATAATCTTCATCTTTTCTAAAAGCTTGGAGGTGAGAAATTTAATCTCTCACCCAGGGACCAAGGAGTGTTAGATTTAGTTTCATCATGTACGGTCAGTACAAGAAGTAAAAGGACTTGAGAGCAATGAAGTTGCCGAGTTTGAGATAACTGAGAAACAGTCTGCTGCATGAACTTGAGCCTTGGACCCCGGAGACTCAACAGAGACTTACCAGGGAACATTTAGAGACTGGTTGCTAGAGTTTGCACGGGACATGCAATCATTTTGGTTTGGCAGCAAAATTAAGACTGATTGATCCAATAAATATTAATAATTTGCACATCAAAAGATGCCAAAGATCTACCTTAAAACTGGGCTAAATTTGGTTGAAAATTGTTGTCTTTTTTTTTTTTTTTTTTTTGGTTGTTTTGTTTTTAGAAATCTAGGTTACATACAGTATAATAGGATAGATATGTTGTTAAACAACACTTTAATGAGTATATTTCAGTGTGAAACAAGACATAACCACAGGATGAATAATTAAAAAATATATATGAATGTGAATGAAACAATTGATATTTAAACATAGATGTTCACCCAAATTTAGCCCAGTTTTAACCAGCTAGATATTTTTGACCTCCAAATCACCATTGCTAACTTGGTATATAATGTAAGAAATCTTTTTTTCTTTTTCCCCCATTATGCTTCCAAAAGATTGCATGTCCCTAACAACATTTGGTAACCATCCTCTAAGCATTGTCAGTGGTGTCTTAAGAGAAATATAATACTCTACTTTGGTCTCCAGTCTCATGAGGACACAAGAATCCATCTAATGTAGGCTCACGGCTCAGTCTAAGTCCAGATGATTTATGAAACGTAGGCCTGAGATACAAATGATAGCACTCATCCATCCATATGTGTTACAAAAGCAGCCATAGCAAAAGTCCTACTGTTTACATCCCTGCTACACTGTCACCCTCGACCCTGAGAAAAGACTTGTTTGGAAAACATCTATCAAGACTGGATGTAAGGTGGATGACTTTTGAAATGGCTACCACCATATGGCATGCTGTAATTCACCACAAACAGGCCTATGATGTACAGTTGAATAAATACAGATGTCAGATATAAGCTATTATAATAAGCTGTAGTTAGGTGATGAATGATGTTTGGGTGAAGAAGCTTCTTTTACTCTTAAGAGTCTAAATTTCGTCCAGAGTTGTCCACGTTTTTTGAATACATAACATAGGGGTATGAAGGGTATCATGAGCAACCTCATTATGCTATGAAAACATTTTCCAGTATTTAGTTTTTGGGGAGAACAGTGGCTGAAAAGATATGTTTTTAACCATGTCAACAGACCTTAAAGATTGCTCGAGGGGTTTGTTGGAAGGTGAAAACACTACACAAGAAACAAAGCTAAAAGAGAAGTGATAACAAAAGCCAGCAAAAGATGTATAGTACTGTAACACTTTTGCAGGCTAGCTGGTGAGCAATTGCTGCTGTTTCTTGTCACAAATACAATGTTGACATGGGATTGAACTTTTGGAAAGGCAGTGTTGTTTACGAAATGAAACCATGTACAGGCCTTTGAGTCAAAGCAGTTTTTGGTAGATTCAGGTTCAGATGAATAAGTGGCATCATCACTAGACTGAAAAAAACACATGGTAAGAACTGATAATAAACTACTGTTGTGATGCCTGATCAGTTACCAGCTTCAGAGGTTGAAGTTTAAACGTTGCACCTCCCAGGCATGAATGATTGTTAATAACAATTAGAAGAAGCTGGATGCTGAGAAAGTCAAGCATGGTCAGCAACAGTACCTGAAGGAAGAACCGTTGAAAAAAGAAAAAAACACTAGCATCAAAGATAACTTTTGTCTTCACTCATATTACACAACAGATTTCTCTTCAGTCTCTCTTTGAAGTTCTTTTCAAAGACTTTTCTCGTTGAAAGCCTTTAGGGTTACTCTGTGCATTTAAGGTGATCTCATTTGTTGTGATGAAGTGGGAGATCTTTGAGTCCATCCCCAGAAACACTTAAACCAGTGTTGTGATTGTTTCAATTGAAGACGCCAGAAGGTGTTAGCATTGATAGCAATGCACTTGAAAGCATTTCTCTAAAAAGAAAAAAAAATTAAATTCACTATGTGACCCTGATGCATCTCAAAAAGCATGTTCGTCAAAATATGTAGAAGATATGTTTGAGATACTGTGCAGTGAGAAAGGTTCCCAGTTCATGGTATAGTTTAACTTGTTTGTTATGCTTAGTAGCAGCAAGAGGAAGCTTTTTATGTTACAACCCAACAATCATTTAGAAGATGCCAATGTTCAGGGTGTCACCAATTCATGGTTGACTGGCACAAGCACAAAAACAAAATATTAAGGCACAGTAAAACTCAAGGTAAACTGCTATGAACTTGTGTCAAAAAATACTTAGATTCTATGTTTGATTCGATGTTCAACAAGCTGATGAACTGTCTCCACCCTGATTGATTGACAAAGACAAACAATTCCCTCCTGCTGTTCTGGATACTGCAACAAAAATGTGTTCATTGTTGCAGTATCCAGAACAGTTTAATCATCACCTTTTGCTGATGATGCATGTGTATACTCTGAGGTGTTGAGGGAACTCCCAGGGGAGAAACTTCTGTCTCGTTTGTATTTAAGGTCGATGGATAGAACAATCACTAAGAGCAGTTTATATACTTACTTTACAACAATGCGTTTTCATAGATAAGCAGCTGTGATGCAAGCAGCATTGTTCAGATGCTTACCTATGTCTGTTTGGAGAATTAAAAAGTACCAGAGCACAGACCAGGGCCAATTATCCTGGCTGGCACCTGAGTATCTTCAGAGAGGGTTTTTTGTATCAGCAAAAATTGTGGCCTGATGTTGATGCTAACGTAAAGGGTCATTGACATCCTTAAGAGGGTGGCCTCTCAGTTAACTGCAACGTCCACAGTTTGATTGTAAGCCGAGGGACATTTATTTCATATCATGCTGTCTCTCTTTAGACAGTCAACTGTCAAATAAAGGTGTGATGATCACAAACATCCACTGCAAATTTTATGGCGGTCAGGACAGTAGTTTGGTTAACTTGCTCTTGAGTCTGGATCAAAGTCTTCACCAGTGTTACTCAGTGGTAAATGTTGAGATCGAGACACAAAATGTTGCAGATACATCATGTAAATGCACGTAAATGCAAACATGTTCCATTAGTTTGTCTTCAAAACTCTCTGCTGCTTTCGTCATCCAAGATGATACTTCACCACCCACACTTTTCATGTGTCCATTTGCATCTTGCAGATGTGCTGTGTCAGTCTCTGAGAATGTGAACAAAAAGCACTCTGAGGATTCGCCGAATACACTGAGTAGCCATCATGCACACTTGTGCGTTGTTAAAGGAAGTATATAAGCGCTCTCGCCCCAATAAGGTTTGTGGTTGTATGTGTGTCTTCTCTACAAGAAAAATCAGGAATACAAATTAAAAATATACATATATTGGTAATAATCCAGTTTTATTATCTGGACAGTGTTGTGTCCTACCTGAACTTGTGGATGTTGGTAGCAGTGGTGACAGTCATGGCGAAGTTAATGGTGCTGAAAACAAAGACTCTTTGTCAAATGTGATCATGTCAAACATGATCAGCCTGAAGGCTAATGTACAGATGATGCATACGTTAACCTCCCAGTTGTGGACAGAGGCGAGTCTTCGCTTTCTCTGATGAACCAGTCCTTTGTCGTTGAGGTAAAATAACAGTTAAAAGTGGTGCGCTGGTTATATATTGACTTGAACAAAAACATGTTAAAAAGTTAAACAGTGAGTTAAAAAACTCAAATCATCTTTTATTAATTGATGCAAGTATTTATGTTTATTTATTTTTGTATTTGTTTTATATCTATTTATCTATTGTTTACTCACTCGGTGGCCATGTCTTTGGTATGACTCTTATATTAAGATGTAAAAACTGAAAATAGATTTTTTTTTACTCATTCTATATATCTGTATATACCAGAGTGGCGCTATACTAGGACGTGTGTGTGTGTGAGTATGTGTGCTTTGGTTTGTATGTATTGTATGTACAGTATGTATGTAAGGATGTGCTCTAAGTTTTTTTGATAATGCTGCTTAAACATCCTCTGAGTGAACGAGCAGAAAAATAAACCAGTGGTGAAAATATCTATGACGATGTTAAAAAAAAAAAAGAACTCAACAAGCTGTGCTGATAACTGTAGATGGGAACAATACTGTAGTAAACATGGCTGAACAGCCATCGAAATAAATCCCCTGGGTGTGTCTGTGTCTTTTCTGATGGCACCAGAGGAAGGAGGAAGTAACTAACTATATTTACTGATGTATTTGATGTTTGTGAACATACGTCAGAGGGAGATATGTTTTATTTTTTATAGGTCAGCTGTAGTTGCTTTACTACATTAATATATGCTGAACATATAATAAACTATAATAGGATGCAATTCTATACATTAAACTACCTACAAACTACAGCTAAAAGATGTGGTAGTATAGTACAGTGGTAGCATAGTACCAGAACTGTACTATACCACTACATACTTAACACATGTTTACCATCTGCAACATTAAAATGCTGCTCACAAGTTAATGTATCACTAATTCAAATCTAAAACACTGAGAGAGAACATTCTTCACAATCAGTACTTTTATTCGTGTTGCTAATACTTGAGGGAAATTTGAACATTGGTCTTTTTCTTGTATTGAAACTGTCCTTTAAAAAACCAACCCCTCAGTTCGTCTGGGGCAGCAGCTTATGATGACCCATAGTTACATTTTATTGTTAAACAACATCCAGCAACTATAGCAATTGTGGATGTGTATGGAGTGGGAGTGAGAGAAGTGCTGTGTTTATGGAGTTTATAGAGAAGTGGGACGGTGGTCTTTGGCTCCACATATTTTGCTTAAAGGAAATATTGTGGTGTTGGTTAAATGTCAGCCAAGTAAACATGTCTTTCCTCGTGCTTTGAGTCAATATTCACTGAATATTTAACCCAGGCCGCAATTTTAAGCGTTAAGTGTTTTGAGAGCCTAAAGATAATTATTAAAAAGTCTAATAATGCTTTAGCTGTTTTGAGAGTAAATTGTATTGCAGGATACTGGAAGGAAAACAAGCAATTTGCCGATACAATCAGTATCAATAATAGCCACACAATGAGACATAATGAGAAAACATTAAGTTGGTAAAAAAAACATAATTTAGGCAGCCTTACATTTCCTTCAAAATGTATTAGCTGTTGCAAATTAGTAGTACATAAACTTCATTTTAGTGAGGCAGGTTTAGAATGGAACATTACACAACATTTCAAATTAAGGTGCCAATGGCTTTTAATGTGACAATATTCAAACAGTGCAAACTAATCTCTCAGCCTGTGATGGCTGAGAGCACAATTTGCTTGTTTGAAGGAAAGTTTTATCAGAAATCTTCCCCCAAACCTCCACTCCTTCCTAACAAACCAAGTCATTCTCTGTTTTTCATGTTGAATGTATCTACAGTGCCCATGAGCCTCAACAGCTCCATGTTACAGTCAGAAACTGTACCACAGTTGCTAAATTCAGATTGATCCTAAATTTATTTTATTCAAATTATTGAATGCATCCAACAAGTTCTGCAAAGCACCCCCTCCATCAGCTCCATGGGAACAGAATCTCAGCCTCTCTGATTGGCTGTTTCTCACCAACTGTGGTTGAGCTTCATATCAGGACTTTGCTGAGGATTTTTCAGCTTTGAAACCGGAATGAGGAGGAGCTGAAACCGAAGCTGGATCTCCACCAGCCCTCTTCCCTCTGAATCTTCCCATTTTGTATTTCTCGTTTCCTCTCAGCTCTCCTCCATCTTTTCCTCTCGAGGCAACAACAAAATCTCTCCCTCAAACCAACATCCTTTGATCTCTCCATCTCTCTCACATCAGCATCCCTCTATCCTGAGGATTTGTTGTTTATTTGGTCGGCATCTCCAGAGAACCAGCAACCAAATGGCAATCCCTCCTCCTTCTCCTCTCTTCCTCCTCAGGTCCAAACTGCTCTGTTTGTCATTTTTGTTATTCTTTTCAGTTTTCAGTCCATGTTCCTCACACCAGACAGAACGACAACAGGGGTGAGTATTCTTCATCTTTTTGTCATGTTTTTCTTCCTTCATTCACTCCTTCTTTGTTTCCTTCCCCGATTTTTTCATCTGCTGTCTCTCTTCCTCTTCAGTGTTTCTGTTTTTTACTCCTTGCATCCTTGGGCCTAACGTCTTTCATTTTCATTTCATGAGTGCTTTATTGGTTCATTTCTTGCAACCTTTCCTTTTCCTCCTCCGGTCTCAACATTTTATTTCTTTCTTCAGTCTTCATGTCTTGTCATTTACTTGTCATTCATTCTTCCCTTTCCTCTATACTCCTCCTCTTCTTCTCTTAACTTTTCATCGTCTTTTATCTCCACCTTCCTCCTCCACGTTCTCCTTTTTCTTCATCCTTTCTCCATTTTTCCCCTCCTTCTCCTCTTCCTCTTCCTCTTGTGTTCTTCATGCGTATTTTCCTCCTCTTTTTCCGTCTTCTCTTGCGTCAGACCTCATGTGTTTTTGAAGCATGGGGGCTTTTTTAAGGATGCTGCCTCTTTGATATCACTGATGCACACACACACACACACACACACACACACATCAATCATGTTGGTGTGAACTTCAAAGTACGTCAGACCTTGATATGTTTTGGTGGTGCATCAAATCTGTATCTGTAAAAATGTGTGTGTGAGTGTGTGTGTGTGTGTGTGTCAAAGAGAGAGAGAACATCAAGAGCAGGTGAGTCCATGTCTATACACTGTATGTTATCTTGTGTGAATATCATGTGTGTGCTGTGTGTGTATGTTTCTGAATGTGTAACCAAATTAAAGTTAAATAAGAAACAAATTTGCAGAAAGAGCAAAACTGCTATAAAAGTTAACTTCATGATCTTTATTGTTGGCTTTACATTGATATACTGTAGTCCTGAAAAATAAGAGCTAGCACTGTAAATTCTGTAATTAGAGATGATGAAAATGTGTCATTAAAGCAGCAACATGTGGTGCATTTAAGAGACGCAAGCAGGTGATTACACCTATTTAGCTGATTAGATGTGGGTGTGTCGAAGGCCTTTTAATTAAGGTCATAGTGGAGAAAAAATCTTGTTGGAAGGGTTTCCAATTCTCCTAATGAAAACTGCATTTTCAATTGGCCATGTTGCTTTTTACCCTGATTTTCTTTCCTCCATCAGCATTTCTCTGTCTTCACCTTCTGCTGTCAACACAAAAACAATCAGTGTCAGGTCTGTTTGCTCTGGAAAAACAGTGTCCTGCTTTTTGCTTTAAAACAACTGATTTCTCAGATTCCTCTCCAAATCCCTTCAGAGAGCAGGACTACCACCACTGCAGCTGTACCCATGAAAGAGAGCCAGGTAAAGGCCTGGTCACACCACAAAGTGGCACATAAGTAATTGATCTGTGTGTGCTTGTCATATATTTAGCTCTAGAAGTCACGATTTCCTTGTAATTTTCCCTGTCCTGGCCTATTTATCCCCCTCTGCATTTTACACTCACGACTGTACAGTTCATTAACTAAAGACTTTTAATAGAGAGGGGGGAAAGCTCATTGTCACTAATGGGACAAAATGTTCACAGCAATGACTGGACAAAGCTAAAATACCTTGTAGGTTATAAACCCCGCCCCCTCCATGTAAGCCAATGGGACATGGGCCAAACCAAAAAATAAAAAATAAAAACTTTCACAAAGATTCTTTCATTTTAGTTTGTTCTGCTCGTGCTGATGTGTTTAATTTTTCTGTTAAGTTTGATTTTAATTAAATCTCTGATACGTACTGTGATGTCAGGACTCGCGATTGGTTGGACATTCCATACCGCGGTTCCTCTCGCAATCACTACTGCGCAGACTCCAAATGACGTCGACAGCGCGACACGTTAGCGTTCATATCCGTGTTTTTGCACGGCGGGAGGAAGTGGGAATGCATCGTCCATTTTTATATACGGTCATTAGCTAGGACATATTTGTACCATCAGCTCCTGTCTCACAACTGTCCACAAACCACTAAATACAGGTGAATGGTGAAATGCGTTGGATGAATCGGCTTTCCGCCGAGACATCATACCTGGGAATTTTCTATGAGCTCCGAGTTCACGAGGTGTGACGTACTTGCTGACGTTTTCAAAGTGGTTTCCAGCCAATTGTTGGGTGGTAAGTTAATACATTGTAATTTTAGTCGTAAAGAGTTTCTTTATAATTTTATACGTCTGAGGAAAATGTTGTAAAAGCGAAGGAAACGGCCTCATATTTTCCCTCTGCCATTATGCGTGTGTATTTCCGGCATTACGTTACCCGCCTGCTAGATTACTAAACTGTCAGTCTCTGACTTCTACATGTTGAGAGTAACGTTAATGTTAGCGTTCATGTTGCCTAGCAGCGGTGTTCTAATTTGCACGACTTCCTGTGTCGTAAGCAGCAGCGAGTTCCATTTAAAGGCAGAATTTGATACTGTTCCACCAAATATGCTAGAAAGTGGTGGATACCCTTTTGAGAAATAAAAGAAGTATTTGAAGTATTGTTTTAGTTTACATCCTTATATAAAACTTTTGATTTATCCTCTGTTCATTTTCAGTTAAACCTCTGGGCTCAGAGAGAGAGAGAGAAAGAGAGAGAGAGAGAGAGATGAGGACATAAAAAAAACACTCATAAGATAAATGCCCCATCTTTGTCTCCCGTTGCCTAGGTAACTGGACGGTCGTTAAGCCGTTATCCCTCTGGTCACCATGGAGTGGTTACCCTGACAATAGGTGTGTGTATGGTATATGTGTGTCCATGTTCTCTCCTTATATTTAAATACCATTTACTATACTATGTCTGTCCCATTTAATATGCTTAGATTGTGTGTGTGTGTGTGTGTGTGTGTGTGTGTGTCAGGAAGGTCACAGGTTGGCTGTCATCTTCTCTGTCTCCATCAGTGTCCTGCTGAGAAGAAATATGTCTTTCCCTTGCCCTATCCTCCTCCTCCTCCTCCTCCTCTTCCTCTTCCTCCTTCCTCCTCCAATTAGTCTTTGTCACAGGTCTGCCTCCCTCTGGCCAATCCTGTTCACTGCAACTCCTAAATGTTCAGCTTCAAACGATAAAACTTCAAGAATGATGAAAAACTCATGTCAAAGCAGGTAACTACTTTAAAAGTCTTGTGACATACAGTGTATGTTTGGCATCTTTGAGTTATTTAGGATTGCAACTTGAATTTAAAATACCATTTTGCAGTATAAAGCCCTGTATAACTTTATGTAGACTTTAATAAACATTATTTGTATTATTTATATAAAATGTAACACTCAAAAATGTTAATCTGCTAGTTAATCTGCAGGCATGATTTAATCAAAGTTTATTCTCAGTGCTGGCAGTATTAACACAAGGCCCCCTCAATTTACATGACTCAATGACTGCAGTGCAGTGACAAACTGTGCCCCCCACACTTCTAACCAGTGAAACAAGCAAGGACTGATACAGAAAAACAAAAATGTCTCATGTGAAATAACCAAAACTCAAAAAACGTTTGGCAGGAAATGTACGTTCATGTAGGACCTCATTGCTGATAGTAAGAAGGATATTAAAAAAGCATGTAGGATCTTTAAAGCATCTTTTCTCCAAACTAGAAATTGTGTCATCACTTCAAATGTGAAGAAACTAGCATCAAATTTGAGTATATTTTCTTTGACTCATTGTAGTTAATTAAAGAGTTGCATGAACACACTTGGCAGCTAAATTTAAAAGTGCTGTGAAAGTTAACACTGAGTCATACTTTGAAAGAGAACAATGAAAGACGAAGGAGAACTGATGAATATCACAGGTTATAAAAATCTAAAATGAAATGAAATCTAAACTCTCATAAATGTCTGTCTGTCCATGTGTACTGTCTCACATTGTCACATTAAGTACTTTGATCATTCTTCTTTGGAAATGAAGTGAAATCTCATCAAGCTCAAAGTGCAGGTTGTTCTGTTAGACAACAAAACCAAGTGTTTCTTGTGTAGGTGTAAATAACTTTACATGAGGTAGTGTTGGTTTAATTAAAGGTTAATTTTATGTGTAAGTGTTATGAGTGCAAAGAGAATGGATCTTATCAGTCTCTGGTGGAGTTTCCTCTTGGACAGGAAGTGCGCTTCCTCCTTTTCCTGTTCTGTCGTCCTCTGTGTGTGTGTGTGTGTGTGTGTGTGTGTGTGTGTGGCCCCAGGAGAGGTCTAAAAAGAACAATCAGTGTAGAGAGAGAAAGAACAAGAATGAAGAAGCAGAGACAGAAGCTAAAATAACCCGAACAGAGAGAGAGACTGAGGGGACACAGAGGGAACGATGGAAAAAACAACTGAGAGACAGACGCAAAGACAACAAAAGACAAACTGAAACAGAAAATACATTCAGGAAGAGTGTGACCAGGACCAGGACTGAGCTGACCCACTACTGAGGGTCTGAGGAGGACTGAGCTACGATGGACTATGAACCAAAGAAATCCAAGAAGGTACAGTGGCTCCTGTTCTGTCTCTTAGTTTCCATGTTTCATCTTGTTCCGGTAATGTAGATGATAATTTTGTCACAGTTCATCATCTCTCTGGAGACTGGGACCTGGAGCCAAAGACTTGTCGATGTTCTTTCAGCTTCTAAAGACAAACCAGACAAGGTTGAGTTAAGTCTCATAGGAGATCCTTTTAGCGTCACTTCAGTTGAGCCTTTGACAAGCCCTGGCCTATAAACATGGGCCTTGACAGGATTTTCCACAAGTGCACACAATGCCTAGTTGGAGGAAGAAAGTAGCAGGCGGGGGGGGTAACTGTTGCATTGTGGGAGTTGTTGTTCCCACTGTTAAACAACTCATACAACAGTTTCTTCTCAGCAGGACACTGATGGCCTGTATCGTAACTTATTAGCTGTGTTGCACAATCTAATTTTATTCAGCCTCCTTTGTTGGGGTATATGTGTAAACTAAACCTGTAGCAACCAAGTAAACAGGCTAACTAACTAACAGCCAGCTAGCTAGCTCAGAGAGCCCTCTCCACTAAGCTGTTGTTGATTGTTGAAAAGTCTCTGCATGTTCCCAGTTTGCCAGCAAATGTATGGATAAACTTCACTGTACCACTTTGTGATGTGACCAGGTGCTCTGATTGTTACTCCTGACGATTTGAAAACATGTTCTGACATCGTATAAACAGCATGAGAAAAGAAAAAGATTTATTAAAAAGGTGCAGAAAAGCCAAATACAAAAAACTTCAGTATTAACTAGCTCCATAGCACCTTGATCTGACCTGGGCAGGTTGTTATATTAAGCACATAACAAAATCCAATTATTTCCCTCTTTCTGTCTCCTCAAAGAAACGCTGGAACAAGAAGAGGAACAAAACTCATTATAACCACCCTCAGTCTTTGTCCTCACGATTAAATTCAGCTGACTACAGAGATGTTCATCAGAAGTCAGCCTTACTCCAGTACATTGAGATCTGTCCTTGTTATTATTCAGAAAGAAAGACAAGACAAGTTTCTGACACTAAAACAAGCTAATCCCCTCTCTCTATTCAGTCTGTGCACGTGTATGTGTTATAATGTCCATATGCCCTCAAGCCAGAGTATATTAGTGTGTGTGTGTGTGTGTCCGTGGGTGTCTAACAGTGTGTGTCGTGTTGTCAGTGAGTCTCAGCAGGGAGCTGTCAGAGATCACTGCTCACCTGTCAATCACTGCTGGAACAGCCAAAGGGATGTACTGCATTAATACACACAAACACACACACACAAACACACGCACACTTAGGCATCTTTGAACGCATAAATTAACCTTCTATAAATTCTAGCTCAAATTTAAACCCAAAACACCCACCAGTCGCTTGAGACTGCTGTGGTAATTACAGCCAGAATGCTAAACTGTTGGAGAAAATAAACAACATACTGATGATTTTAGCTTTACTTAGAGCATTAGCAGTGGGCTAGTGGACCAAAAAGATGCCACGTTTGGCCTAACGGTGGTGCTAGAGGAAAGGTTAATCAAAAGGGTTTATCTGCTGGGGAGCAGGGGAAATAATACTGTCAGTGTTTGGTCTGATGATGAGAGAAGAGAAAATGTCATTAGGTCACTAAAACCATTCTGACTTATCCTTTTGGGAACATGAATATGACACGTAAAGATATCTTGCTGTGAGCCAAGTATTAGATCAACAGGTGGGCCACCTGAAAATATAGCTTTGGTTCGATGCTAGGCTAGCAGCTGTGTTGCACTGTACTTAGCCACAGCAGTACTTTGAGCTAAAGGCTAATGCACTTATTGACGTGAAACATTTGCATGATAACATTTGCTGATTAGCGCAGAAGTCAAAGTACAGTTGCTGATGGGAATGTCATTAGTTTTGCAGGTACAATGTGAATCGAGACCTGATGAGGACTGGATTGTCAAAGTCATTAAAATGCATCCTTAGGGGGACACGAATATCCATGCAAACTTACCAGGCAATCCATCAAGTAGTTGTCGAGACATTTCACTCTCTCTCTTCCCTTCTTTCTTTTTTTCTCTCTCCCCCCAGGGATTTGTCTCCCCCATTAAGCGGCTGGTCTGGTCCAAAGCTGGTCGAAGGCCAGTGGATCGAGGCAGCGTTTACCGCCGCCCACTGCACACTGTCCCCCTCTATCCCCCCGACTACGTCATCCACCCTGAGAGACTCATCTTCGACTATGTGGAGAAGGAGGTCAAGGTAGAACTCAGAGTACAGCACAGTATAGTACATTATAATACAATAAAATATATTTGTGTTACCATTGACCTCATGACCTCATTCCCAGTTGTGTGACCTTTAACCTCTCATCTTAGTTCCTTGGTCACCTGACCTGGGTGTCGGTTTCGCTGAATCCCTCCAGCCGAGACGAACTGCTACAACTGCTGGATACAGCCAGGGTTAGTGACACTGAATACATAATGCGTACCAATAACTTATCTATAACTAACAGTTTATCAGTAATATGTCTTTAAGGAAGCACAATTGAAGTTAGTGATGTGCAACTAAAAACAACCAGGGTAATTAATCAATACACTGTCTCTAAGTGACAATTTTTGTGGTGAATAATTAATAACCAGCTGTGTATAAATAATCCAAGCCAGGTTTAATGATTAATAACTAGTCTGTAACTAGCGATTTATAATATATAGAAATAAGATATATGAGATATCTATGGTATAACTAATCATAGTTGCAATTAGTGATCAATAACCAATTTGTAAGAAATATTTTTTCCCATTTTCCACCTGTAATCATCAACAAATCTATAATAACATTTGCTGTCTGTAATCAATAATCAATTTGAGCCTAAGCACTTCTGAGACAGATAATGTATACATAACTGAGCAGAGCCAAAGCATTGCAATCAAAAGGACTTGTCAATAATCACTTATTCGTTAATGACTCTCAGTGTTTCCAGTCTTTCTTCTGTCTCATTAATCAATAATCTTTAATCAGCGCTCCTGTGTGTTCGTCAGTAGCAGCTGAAGGTGCTGCCGTTGAAGACCAGCGTGGATCAGGACTGTATTCTGAGCCTGTCTGCTCGCTGTCTGCTGCTGACGTGGAGAGACAACGAGAAGCTGCTGATGAGGATTCCCACGCATGAGATCGCTGCTGCCTCCTACCTGAGAGACGACGCACTGCACCTGCTGGTCCTCAAGACAGGTGAGGTAATTGAAAATTGTGAGTCAGCTCTGTCTGACAAAATGGTCATCACTGTCAAAATGGCAGCCACTGAGCTCCCTCTGCATCTTGGGGAAGAGGTAGCAGTCTGAGGGTACCAGAGCAGATCGTTGGGTGGAGGACATGTCCATTTTTCTCAGAAAGAGCTGACAATTCAATTACCTGAAACAGAAATATCACAAAAGTTATTAACGTCAAACTGTGGGTTCAACTAAATGCTATATTAGGAGATAGTGTACACATTTTTTCAAAACCCTCATTCCACAGGTCTGAACGTGGACACTGTGGTTGCCGGGGACGACAGCCTGGACAGGAAAAAGCCAACTGGCATCGATGGGCGACGTCAAACCATGAGCTGCAACGCAGACCCGCGACCTGCAGGAGGCACAATGGAGCGACGACACACCATCTGTGGAGTCGACTGGAGGCCCTCACTGTCCAGGAGTAACCACGACAAAAACCAGAACGTGGACAGAGGAGGGGGAGGAGGAGGCAGCTTAGAGAGGAAAAGAGTGGGAGGGAGCTGGGAGAGGAGGCAGCAAACACGTAAAACAGGAGGGAGCTGGGAGAATCGCAGAGCGAGACCCATGAGCGGGAGCTGGGGGGTGGGAGTAGGAGGAGGCGGTGGAGGGAGCTGGGAGAGGAGACATGGAGGAGGGGGAGGAGGTGGTGGAGGAGGGGGAGCTGGGAGAGGAGGGGAGGAGGTGGTGGAGGAGGAGGAGGAGGCGGGGGGAGCTGGGAGCGACGGCAAGCCTGCACAGGGAGCTGGGAGCGGGGTAAGAGCTATGGCAGCTGGGAGAGGAGGAACCACAACCCGCTCGAGCCCACGCCCTGCCCCGACGCCTACTGCAACCTGGTTATCCTGGCGGTGGAGAACAGGGTGGGTCACCTGATCTGCTGAAAACTACCTCACAAACTGATATTGATGAATGAAATTTCTCATGCTGGCTCAAGCTAAGATTTGAAACACAGAATTTAATTTTTTGCCTTTCCAGGAACTTTAGTTTGACTTTTTGAAAAATATCCACATTTGCATTCTTTCTGAAAGTTAGATGAGAAGATTGGCACCACTCTCATATTTGTACGTCATTGTTATGTACACATAGAACTTAAGCTTGGAGGCAGTTAGCCTAGCTTAGCATAAAGACTGGAGACAAGGGGAAACGGCTAGCCTGGCTCTGCCCAAAAAGTAAAAGACTCAATAAACTGTTTTGGACAAAACCAGGCAAGATGTTCCTCTGCTTCTGCTTCTAGTCTTTATGCTAAGTTAACCAGATCCACATTTAACACACAGATGATACTGATATCCATTTTCTAATCTCACTTTCAGAAAGCAACCAAGCTAAATAATAAACATAAATGTTAAACTGTTGCTTTAATCAGCACAGAGGACAAGAAAATGTCCTTTTTTTGTCCTTTTGGTGGTCCACCAAAGAGCTTAGGTTTCATCCAAATTTAATAAATCATCCAATAATTGGTGTCCAGTATTTAGACTGACCCTCAGAGGTGATAACTGTCTGATATTCAAACTCTGTGACAGGAAATAAAACAGTGAAAAGAGTTCTTTCATCAGGGTTCATGTTGGAACTGTGGAAAGTAGGGCAATAATGATGATGCTTATTCATCTACATACACTCATACTGAGACTCTGCTGTTGCATAACCTGAACCATTGCGTCACATTTCCAGCAGAGTAGCTTTGTCATTCGATTTGTGTGTGTATATGGGTGTGTGTGTGTGTGTGTGAGGGGTGACAGGGTGCCTTGGTCATTGTTAACCTCGTCCAAAGAGCAATAATTTGTTTGCACTGGCAGCATTAGTGTGTCATTGTTCCGTTGGCTCAGACAAAGCTCATAGACTCCAGACGTGTTTCATCACAACAGACCGCTGGCTGGGCTTTGCTTGGCTGCTGGTGTGAATCCTAACATTTATTATTGGGTGTAACCTGCTGCAGTGAGGCTACTCACACGGTAGAACTTTTATTTATAAAATTTGATAAGATGATAATGGGGAAGTACTTTCTCTTCCTGCTGGGAGCCAACACAGCTGTGATGTAAGAGCAGGTCACAGGTATTATTGATGTGTTAAGTAATGCAGCGTGATGTTTGCCTCTGTGTGTGTGCAGGATGCTGCAGAGGAGTACTGTTCTCTGATCTGTCAGATGTTCCAGATCATTTACGGCCATCAGACCATCGAGTGTGTCGACAGGGCGGGCTTTCACCACACCATGCTGGACCGTTATTGGCTGCAGAGGAGTGAGTGTCACATGGTCTCTGTTTGTCACAAGTAGAGCAAAACATAGTTTAATATGTGGGTAATTTTCTTATGCACTGTTGTGATAAATGTTAATATAATTTTACAGAGTTTCCAGCTGCTTTTTGTTGTTTTGTCAGTAATCAGTCTGCACATCAACTTTGTCCCAGAGCCAGAAATCTCCAAATCTGCTGGCTGGACTGCCTTGTAATTTAGCTTGTCACAAGTGGATGAATGTAATAATAAAATGAAAGTTTACGTTTTAGGTCAGTTTTACATTGTTTTCTTTCAGTCCATCACATTAGAAGTGAGTTACAATGAACGCTGCAGCCTCTGTGCGGATGTTAGCAGCCTAACCTGTGGGTCTCATCCTCCACCGTCATAGATAATACTTGGTTTGAATAGTAAACTGTGTGTTTAATGCTCTGTCTCTGTCTTTTTGTGTGTAGGTGATAGCTGTCTGACTGACATGTCCTACAGTTATGATCCAGACTTTAGCTGCTGCAGCTCATAGTGAGTAACTTCTCAGTACAAAGCAATGTGTTATAAATTCACAGCATCACGGATTTTCTAACAGACTTTTATCAGCTGACAGCTTTGACAGCTTTTACCACATAAAGTATTCTCATTAGCAGCTCATATAACCACAAGTTTATGTGTGATGACAAATACAGAACAGGTTTTCAACACAGCGGTGGTGCCCTGTTTAAGAGATTTCATTTTGATTTCTCAGATATATATGGACCTTCTTCACAAGACACTTTACATATCAACAAAACAAAGACATACAATAGTAAAACAACAAACACATATTTTCTGAAGACCAAAAAACAAGCAAGTTCAGCCTCATTATCCTAATATCTTCTGAGCTTGATGTACATAAATTATCATAAGTCTAAATCTTAATATACAGTTATTTTCTATCAGATACACCCCTCTCTCCTCTCAGCTGAAACATACATATTTGATCAGGATGCAAACCTCTTGGCCTCATTATTATTCTGTGGCTCAGAGGTTCAGATCACCAACTTAAAGTCCAGGATACATGTTCATATGTATTTGCAGCTTGTTTGAATTGGATCTGTTGTTTTTCCACACCTATTGTTGTTTCCATATTTGACTGATTAATGTCAGTGGGTACTGTATGTGTTGTCTGATGTTTAAATTTCTTTAATACATTTGATGAACAAATACATTTTAATATCAGTGATTGGAAGAATGTTTTTGCAACAGCAACAGTAAAAGTCCAGAGGAGTGATTTATGTTAATCTGGGGGTTAATCTGTATGATTGATGGCTCAGAGACTGACTATGAACAGTTAACATGGAGGAATCATCAGATGCTTTGATGAATAATCTGCACCTCAGGCTCCTGTAGCTCAGTAAACAACAACTAATGGAGTGATTGCCAGCTGTTTACCTGCTATGGTTGAGAAGCAGCAACTGTAAACCAGCCCAACACATCTATTAATCTATCTATCAGTTATGCCGTCTATATTAGGTGATGATCTGTCAATGATGTAATGGTAGTTTGTCACTAACCCACCTCCCCTCTCCCTCAGTGATGGCTCCCAGGATGCCTTTGAGCTTTACTACAGTGAGACATACAGCGAGAGTTCATCTCTCTCGCTGCAGGACTCCCATCACAGTCTGGCCAGTGACGCAGGAGACAGTAACCCCGCCCTGCTGCTGATGCAGGAGTACATGATCACAGTGAGTGTGTGCATGCGTGCGTGTGTGTGTTCACTTCCATTCCCTTATTATTAATTGTTAAATAATTTTTTTTTGCTTTTTTTAAATCAATAATTCCTATAGTTTGTTAGCTAGTGAGCGAGCTACTAGCTACCAATTAATTACTTTATCTTGCTAATGGCAACTAATAAATAAGGACTGAAGCTAATATCTGTACCTAATAGCAAAAGAGGATATGTGTATGTAGCTTTGAACCACCAGAATACACTTTGTACCTCATGGCTGGGCTAAAAGTGTGCTAAAAGTGACTGAAGAATTTAGTGTGCAGGAACAATCATTTGCAAATTTTTGTTGACAGTTTGCATCGAAACAAATAAACAAGAAATACTGTGTGTATGTTTGCTTTCCTGAGTCTCTCTTTGTGTGTGTGTAGCTGCGTAACAAGCTGAGTCCGGTGGAGTTGCAGCATTTTGCAGTGTTGCTGAGAGAATACAGACTGGGATCAAACATCGACCACTTCTGCTCTGAGCTGCTGCAACTATACGGACACAACCGCAAGTTCCTGCTGCTGGGTGAGAGACACAGAGACAATTAGAGAGAGAGAGAGAGAGAGAGAGAGAGAGAGAGATCGAGCTCATTAACTGACTGAAACTCTGAGGCAAACCACAACCTGCTATTTATACTCTTTGTGTGGTAGCATTGCAGAGGAAAGAGATAGAGTGTGTGGTACCGTGTATCTGTATATTTGTGTGTGTGTGTGTTCATGATTTTACTGTATGTGTGAATGTCTTTAGTATGTGTGTGTTTACCGCAACAAATTCAGCTCTGACCCACTTCCACTGAGGAAACCACAGCTTCCTGTTAGTGACAGAGTGAGTGAGAGAGACAGAGAGAGGTTGGTGTATGATGTTTTGTTCTCTGCACATCCTGATAATGTTCAGTGTGCTGGTGTATAATCATCATTATGAAAGGTTTAGTTGTGAAGGAGGAAGAAACACATGGACTGAATCTGAACCCTGGACCTCTTTCAGTTTCACTTAAATTTCCCTCACTGTCTTTCCTCATTTTACTATAGGATAGTTATAATCATAGCTACACCTTCACATTAAGGTCATCGATGCAGTAACCTCATGTTCAGACCTCTTACGATCATTACCTGACATTACCTGGCCCTCAAACCTTTTTTTTAAACAGTTAAATGCAACATGTTTAAAGTTATGGAGGCTCTGCTCTGCTATTATTTAGCCCTTGTCAGAATAACTGGAGATCAACCCCAAAGAGATCACTAGTTCAAGGAGAAATTCAAGGAGTACAAGGAGAATTCAAATTTGTAGAAAAATGATTTAATCATGATTCAAAGCTGTGGCAGCAACCTGTCGCTTTCAGTGTGCATTGCTGTCAACCACAAGGACTTTTTTTTTACAACCACTAGGAGTCACTGAGGTCACACGTAACAAAAAATACATGAAGTGGCTTTCAAGTGGAAGGTAATGATCCTGTCTTTGTATGTTGTTTAAAGGCAGATTCAGGTGGTGTGTTATATTAGCTGAGAATCTGGCCCTAAATTGCACAAAATTATGGTTCAGGTTAAAAAAAATGTAAATCCCATCCAAACACAACACTGTAGAAAAAGTCAGTCTTAATGATCAGAAATATGTAACTTGTGTCCTTTGTGTCCCAGGCATGCGTCCATTTATCCCCGACAAAGATGTTGGAGTGTTCGAGAGTTTCCTGGAGAGCATTGGGATCCGGGAGGGCGGGATTTTAACCGACAGCTTCGGACGCATCAAACGCAGCATGAGCAACACGTCAGCCACGGCCATGAAAGGGTATGTAGGCCAGGGAGTGAAGATTGTGTTGTGTGATTATCTGAAAGGTTTCACTGTCAGCATGCAGTATTTGCTGTACCCAGATGGCATCTTAAAAACCGCAAAACCGGTCCAAGTTGAGTCCATATTGTCCACTTGTAGTATACACAAATAGAAATTACATTTATTTTCATATAGATAAATGTGAATTTCGTGATAAAATCACACTCATTGTTGAGGTAGCATTTAGATGAAGTGCTTGTTTTCCCAGCAGGTACGACAACTGCTCTCTGGCCTCAGGATCTCAGGAGTTCAACCGGCGCATCACCGACATTCACCCACGACATCCAGGCGCTCGGCTTCCAGGACACACACGGGGACATCGAGGAGGAAGACTACTACCTCTGATGGAGGGATAAAGACAAAGTTATAGCTTCATTGTATCCAGACAGGCCTGCCATAGTGCCTCTGAGCAAGACCAGTCTGTCCACAGCTCATGTTCTCTCCATTACTAGAAAAAAAACTGCAAATATAAACTGCAAATGTCTCAAGTCGATGCAGATCCTGCTGTGTGTACACACAGAACAACAGGTGAGTGTAATTAAAGTAAATAGTTACTCTGTAGAGGAACAAAGTTACTTTGATCAGTTTAACTGATTAAAAATGATGGCAGTTTCTTTTTCAGTGTATCATACATGTACAGCAACAATAGAACTTTGATTAAACAATGCAAAATATAAATGTTTTCATTTTAATTCAAATGTTGCTACAGCAAATGTATTTTCTATGTATGAACTATCAAATGAACCTGAGTGAAAGAGTTTTCTTGTGGCTATTGTTTAAAATAGAAATCACCTTATAAAACAAACAAAAAAAGGAAATCCAGACATTTTCTGAAGGGGCAGTGCAATTCTGTCATACAGCAAAAGACAGAAAATCTAAACCAATAAAGGGACAGTGTGTGTGTCTCTACATTTGTAGATTAAGATCAAGGCGTCTAAATAATTTACAGAAAAGTTTTATGATGTTGTCTTCTGAGGGATTGTTGTACCTACCAGTGACCACATGGAGGCAGCTGAGAATAAATGAGCTGAGTTACAGCCCTGGTACTGAGCTAAAGGCTCCATTATTGAGCAGATTAGACAGATAGATAGATAGATAGATAGATAGATAGATAGATAGATAGTGTGTATACCACATAGTTATGATAAGAACCCTTAGTACAAAATCTAACATCTCTCTCCCTCTTTTTCTGAGTGTTTGTGTCTCTCTCTCCCAATGCTGCATTGACCCGTTATCCTGGCGGCAGCATCATGACCTACCCATGGTGCAGCGCTTCTCTGCCCCCTGGCCCTTTCCTCTGCCAGCCTGACTAAACATCAGAGAGCGAGAGGGAGTCAGTGCACCCATGGGCCTCACCCGAGTCATGTTAGTCTCCTCATCCTCATTATGTAATAGAACAATACTGTGTGCGTTTATTTTTCGATTTATTTCTCATCGGCAGAGAAACTTCATTATCACCAGCAGTGATACACGTCACTGTGAATGTAGCAGAGGTATCCAAAGACTCATTTTTATCTCTTGACCCTGGACAGAGTTCACAGGAGCTGCAAACTAATTATATAATAAAGATGTGTTATACAAAAAGAGAGGGAGGCAGAGAGAGAGATCAAACTCAAATCACCTCTGTCACCTGGACATTAAAACAGATTTATGAAACACATGCAACCAAAAGACTAAATATGTTTGGACAAAGCTTTTCCAGGCTTCACAATCCTGACAAACAATGAGAAGCCCTTTGTTCTGTTGGTGGGAGACGGCATGTCCGGGCTCGCTGCAGGCAAATATTGTAGCTGCTTCCTCTGCTGCTCTTAAAGGTCAAAAATGATACCAGAAAATCATCTGAGGTAATGCTCAGTTGTGTTTTTGACTGCAGTTTTAGTGTTGTGTGTGTGTGTGTGTGTGTGTGTGTGTGTGTGTGTGTGTGTGTGTGTGTGTGAGGGGCAGCAGCAGACACATTGTATAAACTCGATCCTCATCATCGGATTACAGCTCTGTAATCTCTGCAATCATCCATGTGGCGGCATTTACCATCATATCATCATCCTCCTACTACTGACACACACACACACACACAATCCCGTCCTGTGTTTTTCATCCTACAGCTTAACACCATAATTTATTGATTACATTTGTATTGTCTCATTATCAGCTTGTCAGGTATAGCTGCTCATTATGACACTCAACATCAGCGTTTAACAAACTTACACCTTTCAATGCATTAAGGCTGGTGCAGCGACATATTTCTCTCTTAGAAACTCTAGTGTGGAGGTTTTTGTAACCACACATTATTTCTGTCTCTTCTCAGTTGAGCCTCCAGCCAGCCCCTTCACATAGACAAAAATCATTTATTACAATGTATAATCAGACATGACATCATGCAAATAAAAATGAATTTCCATTGAGATCTGGCTGAATTATGTGATGTCAGTTTTGGATTTCATCCTGCTGTTGTTCCAGCCGAGCTGAAAGGTCATTTGTGGTTCATTTGTTGCTCTGCAGATGTAGGGGATCAGGGGGCGAATGTACGATAGCAAACTCCCAGCCCACAGGGATTACAGTGCAGTGTTGTCCTACAGGTTATATTTAGCAGGCTAGCAGTCATACTACACATTGTGGTCGTCCTGCTGAGCCGGGCCAGGTTCACTCAGCTCAGTGTTGGTGTCACTGCAGGGATCAGTGCAGAGAAAATCCACTGAGGTTTCATAACAAAGTGCCAACAGCCAATCAAAGCTGCTGTCAGGCAGAGCTGCAGTGATAGCTCAGTTAATGCCTCAGCAGCCCTGACATTCCACAGATGAGTGGGGGAAGCACACTGGTTGTGGATATATGTGAATACATGTTAGAGATTTCTTCAGTGGTCAGTCAGATTTGTATTCATAATACAACCATTTGGTGTCAAAGAAACTGGCTGGCTTACTAGCTGAAAAAGAATTGTTAAAAACTATATATTATATGATCTGTTTTTAAAGTATCTAAAACTAATAATTATATTCATAATCTCCGGCAGGAGCCTGCAAACAGAGGTGGGGAGAAAAACTGTTTATGGGTGTGCAACCATATCCTGCCATCCAATGTAATCTTTCATCACTGGATACCATAATATTTATTGTGTTTCAACTCTTTTCAGATGACGGTTTTTGTATACATTATTATGGAAGAGGTTTTGATCATTGTTTTGTCTCTTTTCTGTTTGGCAGCCCTCCCCAACCAGTTTATCTTTATTTAAGCTAAACAAGAGAAGTAATTTGGCAGTAATTAGAAGTAATTTGAATAAAAATAATATAAAATTAATGTCACTATAATGACGGAATTCTTTGTGATGGTACATTCTAGTTTATTTACATGTTTCTAACGATATCTACACTTTACAGCGTGGCCAACTCCTCCCCTGGCCCTAGACGTCATTACGTATTCCCGTCTGGGCCAATGAGAGCGCAGGAGGTCGTAAAGCGGTCTCGCGCCGGGTAAAAGGGATTTGACAGTTGCAGGTCTCGAGCTGAGCCTACAGTTGACTTCCTCAGTGGGACAGAGACCATGGCGGCGGCTGCTGCCTGCGGCCAGCACAGCGCTACGTTAACGGTCGCCGTTAGCGGCAAGAAAGCACATCCTAACAGAGAACACAGTCGGAGGAACCGGGAGAACTCTCGCCGGAGACAAGCGGCTCTTTTGTTTCTCAGTAACATCTCTCTGGACGGGCGGCCAGTGCAAAGTAACTCAGCTGAGAATGGAGGAAGCTGTCACAACAAGGAGACCGACTTAGAAGGAGCCGATTCCGGCTCAGCGGTGGCGGCAGTGGCCGGGTTGTGCCCGGAGCTAGGTAACAATAGCAGCTACGGGACGTTCCCCAGTTTGTCCAGCGTCCGTGAGCTGTGGGAACGTCAGTCCCTCCCCGGTGCCGAGGACAGGTCTCCTCAACGTACCGCCTATCCTCGTCCTGCCGTCGGACACGGGGTTCAACGATGTGGGGAGCGCGGAGGTGCTGCTGGGGTGCCGCAGAGGTTCGTTCCCTTCACCGGGGAACAGCAACCTGCTCTCACCGTCCCCGTCCAACACCAGCCTGCTACCGTCGCCGCTGGGACCGCGGAAGTCCTCCACGCTGCTGTCAGTTCAGAGCTGTAACTCGGTGTCCTCAGAGCCGAGACAAAGGTGGGAGACACACGGCTTTGTTTTTGTTCTTCTATCGGGTTCAAACTGCATCATCAGGGCTGGTTTTCCCCTGAAACAACGGGGCTAGCTTGAATGTCTGTCTTACCTGAAAGTTGAAAGAGAAGATTGTTGTTATCAGCTCAAACACAGAAGTTGTCCACAGTCAGATTGTAGCTGGGCTGTTGGTCCAGTTTTACTTTGGTTCTCTTTCTCACAAGCTGAGCTACGGTTTTTGGATTTGATGCTGTTAAGTCCCCTGAACTCAGTCGTATTTGTGGTGTATTTCCAGTGCCTCCCTTTAGTGATATTAACAACACTTTTTAATTCACAGTCCCTTCACTCACCAGACTTATAAGGAAGTTTAAGAGCGATGTCTGCTTCTGATGACAACTTTTATCTGTTATCAACTGTTACTGTTTCCTCCCTGCCTGGAGGCAAAAGTGAAGTCATTTACTTTGGGCATGCAAATGTACTGAGTCATATCTTTCAGGTGAGTTTTGTGGGAACTCTCACCTGAGTGTATGAATAACATGACTAATCCCAGTTGACTTTGGGAGGTGGGAGTGTGGACTGTTAAAAGTCAAGGACTCACTTTATCTCTTTCAGTACGAAGTCTTCATATCAGCTTTTGTATAAGATGACTGAGCTGGTTTGTGCTCATTTCCCTTGATGCTGTCCTAACAAATTACACATTAAACCACTAGGCTTGGTACCTCCACAAAGTTTTGTCCATGTAGAAAACCGTTGAATGCTTTTTCACTTTCTTTTAGTCTTGTGAAGTTTTATTTTAATCATTATTTTCCTAATTTTATTGTGTATTTTGTTCAGACGAAGTCCAGCCAACAATTATTTTCATTTTTGATGATCCAGTCTTCATGTTTGACTCATCTATTAGTTTAGAAAATGCCAGAAAAAAAAGAAAATCTCAAGTCCTCAGAGCCCCAGGTTACAGTCCAAAAAAGTAGTAAATCCTCACATGTGAAAGACTGGAACCAGAGAATGTTTGGTATTTTTGCTTGTTAACGGATAAATTGCAGTTTATCTATCAGTATTGTTGGTGATTATCTTTACTGACCAATTGATTGATTGTTTCAGTACGACAGTCAGGTATTTTAAGTTGGCAGGTCAGGTTCTTTTTGTCTCTTGTCATAGTTTATTTTACGCAAAATCCTTCTATGTGTAATAAGGTGTAATCTAATACTAATGCATCTGTGAACATAGGTGTATTTTGCTGTAAAATGTTGTGTAGAATAATGTGTTCATACTCAGAATAGGGTATTAGAAAGTATTGTTTAACTGTTTGTACCACTAGTCGGTGCCAGTATTGTTGGAGAAAACTTAAGTTGTTGTTTTCTTTCAGGGGTGTAAACTAACAAGCATCCCCTCTAAATTAGTCTTATTTTATCTGAAATAACATCAAAATAACACCAGTATTCAATGAGGAAATAGCACTAAATAGTATCTGCAGGTGGAGAGTCTGAATAGGACGATGCTCCTGTTGCCTTTGTAATACCCAAACTTGTCTTTCTGAACTTGAAGATTTTTGATATTTTTGGTATCAAATTCAATCATAGGTTTATTCTCAGCTGTGTGAATAACTTGGAGCTTGGTTGCATTTACAGTCTAAAAGCTAACATCTCTTTAAAAGTAGAACCCACCCTGCTGGAGGAGCTGGTGGCTTTGCAGAGGGGAAGTGAATGCAGGCACAGTAAAAAAAAAAAAAAAAAAAAAAAAAAACCACCAACAGTCAACATGAAGTCAAGCTGTTTTCTGTGGTACAGTAACCCAGAATCTTCTCACTTGGGTGTTTACTGCTATAACTCAGGATAAGTTTGGATTTTCTCTGCTGAGTGTGGGAGAATTGGATGGGTGGATGGATCGATGAGACGAGAAAGACGCTGCAGCAAAAGAAATGAGTTTCTTAATTTAAACAGTGTGAATGTGGTTTTATGAGGAAGTGAATGACAGCTAGTTTGTGTGCGTGTGTTTACGAAGCTTACTCATCTGGCAGTGGTTCAGACATGCTGTGCTTGTGTGAGTGCTGATGGACGGATCAGCTTCGTCACTATGTTGGCAGCATATCAAACCCAGAGAATGTCAGCCCTGCAGCGATAAACACTGCTTAACCTATTTACACCTAACAACAGGCTGGGAAATTACCAGCAGATAACAGCTCATCAGTCAGACTGCTGCACCAGCCACCAACCGTCATCTGCACAACTCCTGCTGTATGACTTGATTTTGTTTATTCACTGTGATTCTGCATGAACAGTATTTCTTTGTATTTAATGCCAAGATGGTTCTTGTCAGTATTACCAATAAGGGGTGTGATTAAAATGATAGTTTTCATTTATAAATAGCTGAAAACATAGTTTTCTAAATAGCTGTGGCTATAAATTATTATTCAAATTAGTAAGTATTTACACTGTATAAACACAAGTTTTTAAATTTCTTTAACTTAATGTTACTAAATAGGCTACATGCTGCTGTTTGCATGTGTGCGTCCCGCTGTCTCTCAGCTCCTCAGTTCCTAAATAAGTCTTTGTCTCTATCACTCAATCATATTGTTTTTCTGTCCTGTGTTAGAGATCACATACAGTAGTCTGCCACCGCTATTACACTGCACAGTCAAGTGTTCACACATTCAGGCTTCTCTCTTTTAAATATTGTCTCTGAACTTTTTTAAAGTCTGCTTGTTGTTGCTGGTTGTAGCAGTAATTAATCTTGATCTGTGTCCCAAACTATATTGTCATGGGTCCTTGAATTTGAGGGAGTCGGTCCTTGAAAAGTCATTGAATTTGATTTTTAAGAAGGTGTTGGAACCCCATTAAAAATGAATTGATTGTTTTGTCCATAAAATATCAGTAAATAGTAAAAAAATATGAATCATAATTCATCAGTGCCCAAAGTTATGTTTTAAGATTGCTTATGTTGTCTGATCATCAGTCCAAAACCCAAAGATATTTAGTTTAATATCACAGAAGACAAAGAAAAGCAGCAAATATTCTCGAGAAGCTGGAAACAGTAGATATTTGACATTTTTGCTTAAAAATGATTAACTGATTATCAAAATAGCAAAACCTTTTGATTGTTTAATCAGCTAGTCATTTCAACTCTAAAAAATCAGAATATCTGATAACCAATATATTATATTGGTTAGGCTCTATAAATTAGAATCTCATAAATATTTTGACTGCCATATATCATGAATGTAGCGTTGGTTCTGTTTCTCATAATTAAGGCCACGTTTCTCACGAGCTCTTGTGTTTGTCCCAGATGTTTTCCATTGGCTCTTCAGTACTTTCGTCATTCACCGTCATCAGAAAATCTCTGTTTGCTTTAGACGAAAACGCTCCATAACTATGCTGCACAGCACTTAGCTAGTTACTGTAATGATGTCTCTAAGTAATTGCAGTAATTATTAATTGATGGTGAAATACTTTTTATGCATGGACAGTAGCACTATCTGTGAGAACCCAGTTCTCAGTGGAAGCCATTAAACTTTCATCAGAACTCTGCTGAAGATCTAGTCGGCTGGTTAAAGACTGAAAGTGTGTCAGGGATTTGGGGCTAAAGGAGCTGCTGTAGCTGGTAAACCCACAGTTTCCTGTGGCTGAATTTAAAGGCAGCCTTCTCCTCACCTACACATTTCCTGGTGTGATGAAGTTGGCCGTTGTCAGATACGATCATCAGTCATGCTCTGTTTAGCTTCTCTGTCTCCTAACAAGGCTCGGCGTGTGAAGTCCTGCTGGCCAGCTAACCAGCCAGCCAGCTGCTTCATTAGCCTACTGAGCGAGCACACACTCACACTCACTCAGTGACTCATATCAACAGTTTAGCTGTTTAACTGATGCGCTTATATACAGTGAGTGAGGACACTTGGCTGCAGAGGGGACTGAACTTATCCTCACCTTCACTGTGTGCAAAGAGATGTTTGACTTCTGGATAATCCCTGTTGATATGTGCATGTTTTTAGAACTTATATAGCTTATATAGCACTAGTTGACACTGAACTAAACAACAGCTCGAACCTGCAAACACAACTTTCTTTCCAACTGTTATCAATGGTGTTGCTGTTGCTTACTGAAGTGCATTTGTAATGAAATGTGATATGTTATGTGAGTAAGTGTGAAGAAGTCTATGAACTGAAGAAAGAAACATTTCGACTGTTGTTTGCCCAGAAAAGAATGGCAAAACTTCACAATGTTTTTCTCATGTAGAAAGAAAAAAATGAGGAAATTTCCGCTGCCAAAACTGGAAACCTTGTATTATGTAATATACCAGACTATGCAGACCCTAATGACCAATTAGTGGAGTAATCGACTGAGAGGCAGCAGTTTTTCATGACACAGAGGTAATGAAGGCCAGCTATAGCTCGACTGGTAGAATGGGTTGAGCATTAACCGGCCGTTAAGGGTGGTGGTTTGTAGAGTTTTCGACTCACTCTCCATCTTCTCCATGTGTCTGTGTGAGGAAAACTGTACGTAACTTTGGCAAAAGTGTCCAGCAAATTAAGGTAATAAAGTGTTGTAAAATTAGACTATCTAACTAACTAGCTAAATTAGCAGCAGTTCCAAGGCTGCTCAGTTCACGCTATATAGTGGTTTCATTTGTAAGAGACATGCTAGAAAGAGAGAATTCACAGTTTAGGGGACGTACAGGATGTTGTTTTTTTTTTTTCTGCTAGAATTTAGGACAATGAGATGTTTGTACCAAACTGAACATTAAACATTTATGAGTTTGGCTGAAAACTACAGCAGCCTCAAACACTTCAGCAGCAGAGGACACACTCACATGCACTGTTTCACTGCACTGTGTGAGGACGAGTGAGGATGTGACATAACTACCTCCCTGAACTTGGCCCAAACCTTAGTTTCTCCAACATTAACACTTAAACTGAGTCCCAGCTCTCAGACAGCTCCTTAAATGAGAGAAGATGCAAATCCTCTCATATGAAGGGTTAAAACTCATACTGGTCCTTACAAAGAGAAGTCCAATTTGTTCGGTTTTTGTTTTGGTTAGAAAAGAAATCCATTTAATTTGAGTAAGACTGAGTTTCTCCCAGAATCACACTCGTCCTATGACAGGTAGCTAATAATTTATTAAGGACTGGAAACCAGTTCTTCATGTCCATCCCTGACCTCCTGTCTTGTTCATTATCTACCTGCTGGTTCAGGTTTTTTCTCTGCAGACCGACTGTAACCACACTCTAATTAAGACGAGAGGTTGAGTCCTCAGTTATCAGCCTGTGTGTGAACCCTGCAGGATTAATGGCTCCCCTGAGCAGATTCCGCTGTATTTAGCTTTATTCAGCTGCAGTGTGCGCGTAGTCTGGGTATCCAAACTGACCGTGACGCCGAGGATTCCCCACGATGCACTTGGCTCAGTTTGTTTCCACTGCGCAATGCTATCCTCAGGATCTCTGCTGTCCTCTCTCACGCAGGTAAAGCTTTCACTGATGCACTACCTCTAGGAACGCGTCTACAAGAATAGTGCTGAAACAATTATTCAAATAACAGAAATATATGTGTTAAAAAAATCAGGACATGAAAAGATAATCAAGCAACAACTGAGAGATCAATAATACATTTTAACTTCAGACTCATCATGAACAATCTTCATTTGGCTGTGTAATTTTAGAATTTTAACTAATGTGGCAGCATTATTAAGAAGTGCTATTTTTACCTCATGCAGAGAATGACTTTACTAATATTACTGAATGACAGTGTTTCAGTAGATGCTAGCTAGGTGGCTGATAATGTGAATGATTAGAGTGATAAAACAGGACACACTGAAGGTCAGTCACTGTGCCAGGGGGAATACACTAACTCTGCTGACCTACCTGTAAACCAGGTGAGGACGCTCAGTCAGGTCTGTTTGGCTGAACTTGCCTCTGTAATGAGGGTTGTGTCTGGTTTAAATTAGGATTTGGCGTTTCCCCTAATGACATCAGGGCCAGAGGACTCTCAGGGACTAATTTGCTGTAACGTTTGCTGGCTCAGTTTCAGGCTCTCTGCATCGAGCTTCATCTTAAACTCTCCAAGGTTTTTTTTTTGTTGTTGCCAGGAAGGAAAATGCAAGAAAAGTTAATGTCGGATAAACTCGAAATGAAAACAACAAAGATGAAGAATCAGTGTGAGTCAGCATGACCCAGCATCTCTTTAGATTAACCACCACATGAGAAACTGAACTTGTTCACACAGGCACAGTTTCACAGGGAACGCTGTGATCATTTTATAATCAGCACAACATTCACACAAATCCTGTCCTTATTTATCACATCATTCATTTTTACTGACACAGAGCTCAATCTTTACCTGCTGTTAAATACCAGTGAAAACAATGCTTAAATTGTTACTGGACTTGCTTTGACTCATTAACTCAACTAATACTACTTACTTCAGATGTAGCTTATTTCTAATAATGGTAATAATGCTCATCTGTGACAGTGTGTGAGGAGAAACACAACATTGTAAGCTTCGTAAAAGCAGGACAAACTGCAGCGTAGTTGGTCTGGATTTCATTTTTATTGTGCAGATATGAATAATTATGTGTCTGTGTCTTGAATAGTTACAGTCAGATACATCTCAGGTCAGTAGATCTCAGGGACACATGGGGACAAATAAATAGTTTATCCACAAAGTAAACTGGTGTTTTTGTTTATTGCTTCTAGCAGCCTCCTGAAAGTCAGCACTTAAAGGGTTCCTTTAACCACCGAATAAGACGAATAAGATTATAGATATTATTTGGGGAGATGAGTACCTTGTTGTATCCTTCTCCCCCAATTCCTGTCAACTCTCTACCATTTGTAATAAAAGCATAAAATGACCACAAATAAAAAAAGCTTATATTTGTAGTTAGTTTGTCCATAAAGCGTTTGGGTCTCTGTCTGTTCTCGGTGTGCGTATGTTTTCTTATGGAGTCCCTCCCTTGTTTTCTCCCTGTAGGGTAAACAGAGTTTTAGGGTTTGGTCATTCAAACTTGACCTGGTTATTAACTAGCCTTTCTTTCTTTCTTTCTTTCATGTCTTTTCTGCTCTCTCTCTGTAGTTTCTCTCACTCTCCAAGTGTTTTTGGAGTCTTTTGCAGTTTAATTTCCTTCTCCTTATCTTTCTTTTATTCATTATCTCTCTACTTCCCACATGGGTTGAACTCACATGGTTTGTTGAAGTCGATATTAATCTTGGTGACTGTAGCTGCTGATATTTTGGATTATACTTAATAATACTGTGACTTGACACTGCTGCAGTACCTGTGAGGTATCTATGTTTTGTCTACTAAAATAGCACTGTCACTGTAGTCTAACACACATGTACAAGCAGATACATGTTGTGCTGATTTTGTCCTTGATATTTTCTTTAGTTTAGATCCTGCCCTCCCTTTCGATCTTACACTCACACACACTCTCTCTCACACACACGCACACACACACCAGAAATTGACTCTGTTTACATTGAGCAATCAGCTGCTTTGTGGCTGAATTTTTTGCCTGAAGCAGAAAATTATCAGATTCAGCAGGAACGCTGATTAGTTCAGAGTTAGACACACCCTCTGGACTAACGCACACACACACACACACACACACACACACACACACACTGTACTATGAGAACAAATGAATCCAGATAGCAGTTGGAATCTGACTGACATCATGTGTCAGTCTTGGTGTGCGTGTATGTGTGTGTGTGTGTGTGTGTGTGTGTGTGTGTTTGCCTAAATATGCATGCCTCTCCAGTGAAAACAGCGCTGAACCCCACTCCACACCCTTAACACATACACACACACACACACACACACACAATTTCTCTTTTCCTCACTCTCTACAGCTTTGCTTCAGACCATGTCCTCACTAATGTGGGTAATTAGTCACTGTTAAATCTCGTCTGTTTCCCTGTGTTGCTTCACAGATTACAAATGTTTTAGTGAGGAGTGACAGCTGCTGGAAAGTCATTTGGATGAATATAGCTGTGTGCTTCTCTTTGTCTCAGCAGGATAAAGGTCCAGTCTGTCCACTCTGAGTCTCTGTGAGCTTTGTTATACTTCAGGCACAATCCAGGTGTTGTCATGACTTTATGTTTCTGTTGTCAGACTGCACACAACATTCCTGCTAAAGCCAGGCTCAGATGTTCTTCTCTTCAGTCTCAAACATGTACACTCTACAAGATTTGGAAATAATGGCGCATCACACACTTTCCTGCCAGAGGGCAATAAAAGAGCAGTGCACCACCTGACGTGATCTCATCAGGAAGCAGATGTAAACAAAATGGAGACTGTGGTGCAACGACTTGATGTAGTGTTAGTAATACTCTGCAGTGAGAAAAAACACAAGCAGAGGGCTAAACGAGACTGGATGGAAACATGGTTGGGTGGGCTTTTCAGCAAGAAGCACGGGTCTCATTAGGTTTTGTGGAAGTACTGATGTAATCATAATTGTAATCATCCAGATTGTAACTCCTAAATATCAGTCATGTTTGAAATGATCAGGGTGGCCCGATGAGTCTGCGAGCAGTTCAGGAGGTTTAAGGACTGGATCTGTAAACCCCTCACATTACCAGATAATCTGGGCTGAACATCAGCATCAAGGTCCCAGACCAGATTTCTACTCTCCTGCAGTCTGAGTTGGCCTCACTGTAAACCCATGACTGCTGCCTCCATTTTTATTTTTTTATGCAAAATGTTTGCTTATGATGGACGCCAAGAATCAAAAACTATGACCATGTCAGTGAAGGCTGACAGTCGCTGGAGTGTGTGTGTGTGATAGAAGTGAGATAGAACCTGTGGATGTGGTTAGAGGACAGATGCGCATCACTGCACTCCTCCTACACACTCTTATCAGTCATATCCAGTTTACAGAGCTCTGTTCTCTTTGAACAGCTTAGACTCCCCAACAGGCCGATAAAGGGACATTCCACTATCTCTGATCACATCATGTTATTAAAATCTTTGGTTATTTATAAAGTTATGAACAGCTGACATCCTGCTACGTATTCATACAGTGTTTACATACACTCTAATAGCTTTACAATAATAACTAAAGAATACAAAACATAAATCTAAACAAAATAAATAATCAAAACAGTCACAACAGATACCTTTGGTAAAGAAAGAAGAGAGGTCCATAGCTGAGGGGCCTGGACAGCAAAAGCCCGGTCACCTTAAATCCATTATAACTAGATTAATCTTTTAAGATTATAATCAGATTAAGAGCAGCCTTTTTAACGGCACTGGATTACATATTAATTTTAGAAAGATACTCTTGGCATGTACACATCTTAGTTTGTAACATACAGTTGAAAGAGTAAAGTTACAGCACTATGTTTGACTGCAGTGCTGCAATAATACAACTTTTCTTCTTTTCAAGCAAAAGCACTTTAACCTTTCAAAAACAATAATAATTTCATTGGTGTATCAACGATTTAAGTCATTTATCAATCGAAAATGTGAAACATTATAACTCCAGCCCCTCAAGGGGAATTTTCTGCGTTTATCATTGTAAACTGAATAACTTTGGTTTTTACTTTTTAGACTGTTGGTTAAATAAAAGAAGCAATTTGAAGACATTATTTATGGACATTTTCTACACTAAATATTAATTATTAAATTAACTAGCAAATCATTTCATAATGACAATAATCATTAGTTGGCGTTCTAACTGTGCGTCAGATAGATGCCAGTAAACTCTGCTCAACTCATGACCTGTTATTTAATACTGTCCATGTCAGGTCAAGGGTCATGGAAGTCATAGTGGAAGTGAAATAGACGTACTGAAGGAAGGAATAGGAAGGAATACAACAAGTCAACATCTGTGTTTAAAGGAAGAGCTGGCACTGCAGGTCAGACCAGGCGACACAAATACTGTTGTTTTGCATGTTGTGCCTCTGATTCCTGAATGCCAGCATGCAGTCGAAAACCACAAACTGTACACAGGCTTTGTTTGATTCAGTATAAACAAACAAAGCTGGCATAATCAAGGGTGTTCTTATCAGCAATATAGAGCCATCTCTGTGTAAAAGGGACTTTGATTGACTATTTGTGGAACATGGAGTATTACAGCTCTGCTAGACATCCTGTTCACACTGAACCAATCAAAACACGTTTTACCAGCAAGTTCAATTTCTAATCACATTAATAAAAGTGCAGCTGCATTAAGATTTTCATAAAAGAAATAAAAGCAGCTTATCAGCTACCACACATTTTTGCATTTGTTGAAACGTTTTCACAGGAAACATAATTTTACCAAGTGTAAAGATATGTATCTTGAGAGCTGAAGATATTTCTTAAAATATTCAGGGTTTTTTTGTTGTTTTGTTGTTTTTTATTCAGACTCTCTAATATGTCAGCCTCTTCCCCGAGTTGCCATTTTGTATTGATAGATAAAAACACAGAGTGAGCACCATGCCAAGAAAGAAAAGGAAGGATGGAGAGGATGAAGAAGGAGGAGAAGGAATTAGGAATGAATTTTTCAGTAAATCAGGCAGAAGGAGAAGCAGTTGGAGTCTGTTAATCTGGTGATGTAAGACACACAACAGGCCTGCTGGGTAACCCTGTGTGTGTGTGTGTGTGTGTGTGTGTGTGTGTGTGTGTGTGTGTGTGTGTGTGTGTCCCACTCTGTCAGAGGTCCATGTAGTGTAATCTGTGGAACGTCCAGCGTCGGTCAGTCAATGTCAGTCAGTGTCAGAGGTGTGGACAGACTGTTCCTACCCACTGCTGCTTGCTGTGTGTGCAGGATGAGGATTTAGACAACAGAACATTTAATCTATAGTTGGTGGTTTGTCAGTGTGTGTGTGTGTGTGGTAAGGATTTAGTATGGGGGGTATTTAAGTAAAGCTCTATGTGTGTGTGTTTGTGAGGGAGAGATTTGAAAGCCTCTGTGATCTCAAACAGACAGAAAGAGAGGTAGAGAGACATAGGGCCAGTGAGGGCGAGAGAGCACCACATTTACAGGTTTAAAGTCACTTACCTTTTACAAGCTGGATCTCATTTTAGTTCATCATTCCTGTCAGTTTCTCACCAGTTGCTGTGATCTGTAGCAAAATGCATCTCTGAATATCAACAAAAACTGATATGAATAACTGTAAACTGAAGATGAAACTGCTAAAATTAGGGATTACTAATCTGTCTTTTTCTCCCACAGTCGATCAGTGCCAAGCCAAGCACTTTTCTCAAACTTAAAACCTCTTTGTGCAGAAATGTTTAAGATTTTTTACTGCACCAACATCCTTTCTAGGCCCGTGAAAATTGCAGTTACACTGAAAGTTATTAAATTGCTTCTTTACGGTGCATGAGCAGTTGATGCACTTGTCGGTCTCTTACTGCATCAAACAAACTGAGCACAAAAATAATCTGTTTGTGGGCTGAGTGTGTCTGGATGGTATCAGATATGCTTCACAAGGTCAGTATTTGTGCCAATAGTTTGGTGCATTCCTACTTAAGATAAGAGTGGTTAGAGGGAAAAAGTTTTCCCTTGAGGTAAGAAACATCAGAGAATGGAAAAATAATCTACAAAGCAGAATACACCACAGATTTGGATAAACTGCTGCTGAACTTTTCCAGAGATGAGAATATACGACAAGAAATACCAGTTTCTCATTGGTTGGTAGGTTGAAATCAAAATCACTAAACATATTTTTTAGGACTTCATGATACAGCTGAGGAAGAATAATGTAATTCCATACAGTTACCAGATGCTTCAGTTAAACAAAGCAGAAACATCCAGTTTGACTGATGCCAAGACTGAAAAGATGGATTGTTAGTTTTAGTTACCTGGCTACATTGCAGGCACATAAGTCTGCACACAGTCAGTCTTCAGTCTGGTATGTGTAAATATCAGTTTCACTGTGAGAAAACCACAGCCAGCTAGCCAACCATAAACTGCAGCAGGTGTGCATGTAGTGGAACAGTCTCATCACAGTTTGAGGTTTGCTGTGACTTAAGACTGTTAATGTAAGCAGCTGTAACGAGCCTTCCTCAGGGTTACAGTTCATCTTGAACTAAAATATCATTGTCATCTGACACATGCAGTTAGAAGACCATAAATTAGGTGTAGGGTGCAGCTCGCCCAAACTTTAATTAGAACAATAATTCTGTGATTTACACATGTTTTACTGTTAATTGTGGAATAGAATTTTTGTTAGATTAATAACTTAACTAGAGATCAACATTCTGCACCTGCAGTGGTGGCAGTGGGTTTGAGTTTGTAAAGCGATACAATGGTTTTTTGTGGTTTTGGTCTCAGTTTCAGAATCATTACAGCCCTTGCAAACACACTTCAAAACGTGAAAGTGGATTTAAACCCAGAGGATGTAATCAGTGTACATATCAGAGGCATGAAATTGTTGATATAACCTGTATATTCACACTGAACCAAATATTCAGTTCTGTGGTTTATTAGTCTGAGAATAAGAAGACAAAAATCTAAAGCAAACATGGTGGACAGCTTTAAGAATCAACATTGATTCCTGTCCCCACAGAGCAAGAGATCTGCAGAGGCAGATTAAGCCAGTGTGTGTTGATATAAGCCAGTGGTGTGTGTGTGCAGAGTCTATTCTGGGCTGAACTGCTCTGCCTCTGATCAGTGGGCGCTGTGTGTGAGGAGGAAGCAGCTGTCAGCTCGCTCATCAAGATACAACAAAAGCAAATATCATTGATCCTGCAGGGCGAATCAGGGCACAGCAAGACAGAGGTTTTCATGGCTCATAAATTTTTTTTTTTTTTAAACTCTGATGGCATTTTCTCCTGCCATGATGGTCACTGTGTTAGTTCAACATTCAGTTTCAGTTCAAGTAAAGCAATTCAGTCTGATTTTGTCAGAAAAGATTTTCAGCGTTTGTTAAGACTGTTAAAAGATAGAATTGAAAGTAGCTGTTGTTGGAAAATGTGATGCCTCTCATCAACTCTTTTATAACGCTGAAATGAAAGCAGATATTTCTGGAGTGGGATAGATGAAGACACAGAGAAAAAAAATGCAAGTGAAGAGTTTAAAGTGGCGCTGGTGTAGATGAGAAGATTGTAGCTGGTTTTCATGCTTCCTGGATAATCTGACATTTTCCTTTGTAGAGTTGTGACACACTATTCAATGGGTCAGTCACAGCACAAAGAGCCAGAGATGAAGGCATGAGGGTAAGAGCAGGGGAGCTGTCTACACATAGAATATTTTTTGTTTAACTTTCATTTTTCTACTTTAATTTCATTTGTCATTTAGTGTCATTTAAAATGAAAAGGGCACAAATAACTACAAAATTCAAATGTTTGTCAGATGTTGAGAATGCATCAGCTCTCCAAGATGAATACACAAGTTTATTCTCCAAAGTTCAACTCATATAGAAGATATAACCTGCTGTTGTAGTGATAATCTGATCCCTGATCAGTTCAGCTACTGAATTATGGTTCTGCTTTTGGTTTTTTGGCAGTTACCAAACAGCTTATTTTAATGTGGCCTGGGAAAACAAAGATGGATTTCAGTCAGTTGGACTCTGGAGAGATATTTTGTGTAGCTTAATGTAAACAGAAGTATTAAATTGCATCAGGATATCATCCAGATATGAGAGATGATATGGATGGAGCCTTTGTTAGTATTAACCTTAGGAAGTAGAGTCTCACCTGTCTGACTGATGAGATTTGCATCACATGTGTACATTTGCAAACCACAGAAAATAGACATGAAGACAGATAGAGAAAGAAAAAGAGACACAAAGTAGCATCCATGTGTTTTAATCCACTTCAGCGTATTAAAAATGAAAAATCCTGACGATGAAATGGCTAAAAGAACAGCTAAATACCTGATCTGAGCTGGAAATATGAGTGAATTAGTAAAAATAAAATAAAAATGAGAGTAAATGGAAACAGATTAGTAAAACAAACCCTGACACAGTGAGACCTGCAGTGTGAGTCAGCTAATCTCAGATCTAAAAATCCTAATTCATCTGCCTCTGTACAATTATTGCTGCAGCTCACCATTAGAAATCACCTAGCTGACAAAAACACTGCACAAAGTGTGTGGACAGAGGAGTGCAGTCAGAAAATGAAGCAAGTGAATAGAGAAGAAAGTAAAAAAAAAAAGAGACAGATATGAGTAGAAGCTGACATCACTCCAAAAATGTACAGAATGAAATCACCCAGTTATTTTTGTACTATTTTAAGCATACAGTACAGTGTTCTGACAGAACACGTTCACACTGGTTTATTTTAAGCTAAAACGACACCAGCTATTATTAGTATGACTCTGTTCGTGACTCAAACTAAATAAAATGACTCTGCGTCCCAGACAAATCCATCAGAGCAGTCCCCACAAACAGGCCCACAGCTGCTCCTGGGCCCTGACCTGCCCAGTCACTGTTTCCTGTGTGATTCTGTGGCACTGAAGGTCAGTTCGGGGTTGAATTAAATGCTGTTTGTCTGAAACCTGCTCACCCATGGGTGCCTCATAAAATACTGATATTCCTAATCATCAGTATATTCAAATTCAAACCCCTTGTTGTAAGCTGAGTCATTTTTTGCTGTGTCATTGTACACAGAGCGACACAGGAAAACAGCATTGCAGGCTTCAAATTATAAAAACATATTCTTGTCCCAAAATTACCTTTAGTAATTTCTGCTCGCAGCTCCTGCTGTTAGTTTAGTTTTTTAGTTGAGTGTGAGCAGCTGCTCTGCACGTCTGCTGGAGTGTAGTTAAATTGGATGGAGACCATAAATAATGTAGCTTTCCTCATAATTCTCAGTAAGGTGTACTGATGAAAATGCATGTTATAACGTTGAGTATTTTTAAAAATGAAGCAGGAACCACCATCGACCTTCGTGACAATATAAAGATGCTGTTTCATGAGTGATGCAGCGTTTATCCCGAAACATCATCTCAGTTTAGCTTGTGTGACAAAAACCAAAAAAGTTTTCAGTTTCGTTTTAACAATGAATGATAAACTGAATAATAATAAATCAAGACACTGTGTCATGGATGTAGTTTTTATTATTCTAAATAATTTTTAAATCCCCATCAGTTAGTTTGTCACTGTTCACACTCAGAAACACTGACTGTGGTAAAGAGACAACACAAACTGAGCACAGTGTTAATCTGGGAAAAGAAACATGGCTGCAGTGACGGACATTTGGCTTTATGCTTAGCAGTAGCTGTGACATTAAGCTGCTTTGACCTTTGGTTAAATTGCATTTGATCGTGCTGTTAATATCTGTATGAATTTTTAGTTGAGTTCTGGTTTGTCTTTGTCTTTTGCCGTTTTAATGGCACAGAGATAAAATATTTACAGATTAATGTTACAAATTCAGAAAATCTTCCCAGATAATCTAAAATACAAGCAGCTAAAAGTAGATTATTTATACCCATCTGAGTTTTTGGCCAAAGCTCCTTTTTCAAAACTGGTATCTAGAAAATAATCTTCATGGAAGAAAGCAGAGGTACAGCGATCCTTGTGCTGTTAGGGCTGCTAGTTCGATCCCCACAGTGTATCAGTAAAGAAGCATAGGAAACATACAGCTGATTCAAACCATCAGTGTATTAGTAAACTTGCAACCAGTGTGTGTCTGTATCAAAACACAGATCATCATCTTAATTCTCAGCAGCAAAGGAAGTGGCACACTGGCTTTTTTTCCGTTCCCACAGAAAAGAAACTTTCCACAACATCCCAGAGAAATGAAGCTGGTTCTCATGGAAATAGGTCGCTGGTCAGACTGTTGCTGTAATGAGTCTGCAGATCCACAGCGCAGATACTGGGACAGATTTAGAAGGACTGGGAGAGTACCGGCGTCCAGTTATCACACTCTTATCCAGATATTATTTATGTTTGTGACTCTGGTGTTTTCCACACAGAAGCCTGCATGCTGAGAAAATAATTTCAAGATAACAGAGCTGTTTATTATGACAGTGCAGCATTTTCCATAATAAACACATCATGTTAAATGTCAGTTACACTCCTGCTCATGAACTTTATGATTATAATTGTGTATGTGGGTTTGTTTGTGTTCCATCCAAACATGTTGTCAAGTCCAAATTATTATTTGTAGCTGTCAATCATGAGATCAAGTAACTACTCATTATTTTAGCACTGAATAACACTGCTCATTATTCAGCCATGTTACCTGATGAGAATGCCTGGGAATCTAACCTCTGTATTTTTTGGTTCAGGCCAAAATGTGTCTGTACATTTTTGGTACAACTGTAAATTGTAATGTGCAGTTTTTGTTTTTATCTGCAAAACATGCACATTACATCGTCACATAGAAGCTCAGGATACAGCCGTGCCCTGCTCAAAGGCACTTCAGCAGAACATGTGACTCTAAATGTGTCACTGTTTTAACCATTGTGGCCATATTTGACTATGACTGTCTTTATCTTAAATACCAGGCACTATCATCATCATCATCATCATCATCATCCATCAGGCCATTCCCACACAATAGAAACATTCCACAACATTCCGGAATGCTGTGGAATGATGGTTCCCATGGAAATGGAACGTTGAGAAGATTCCATCACGTGACTGTTGTTACAGTAGATACCAAGGATAGGATCATTACAAATAGACTGTTTGGTTTAATAATACTGGATAAGTGACAGCTCAGACTGTTGTGTTCTGGATATTTTCACTTTTAATGTCCATTTATATCCAGAGGCTGAGTGATCAACATCTTTACTGGAACGGCTGAAGATCTATATTTCAGTATTGTGACGCTGTTGACATCATCTGTGTGGTGCTTGTGGTGTATTTATGGATCTGAAGGATGTGGTAGTTAAATAGATTCCGTACTCAGTTTCCATCTGGACATTTACCTCTAATTCAGTCTCCCATATTTCCCAGAATGCTGACAGTGATCCACAGGGAATTGGGATTGTTGTCACTGTGCACTTCTGTATTGCAGTTTTTTACTTACACACTACTATTGATACATCTGCACTGAGCGAATATTGGCTGATACAGCCTGGCATAACTTTGTCACACTGGATGTGTCATGGATAAGGTAACATAGAGTGCATATACATGACCATTAATTTAGTGCCTCTAGTAAAGAAGATTAACCCCAACACTTACCAGAAATTAGCCTTCCTGCAGCAGACTGGGTTTGTCAGAGAACTGACCCAGTGTGAGTATTCAGCCACCTGAAGTGCTGCAGGAGCCTGGTGCAGTGCTGCTGAAAAGGCTCCAGCTCCTCAGTAGCTCCTATGCAGGGGGAAATGTAAATGTAAAGCAGATTCTCACACACCCCTCATTATTGCTGCATTCAAATGTATTGAATCATGGCACCACTGTAACGTGGCAAATCAGAATGTGAATATAGTGAATGGTCACACTGATTCAAACTGCTACACGTAGCCAGGAATTTAAAATATGGCTCATAAATGGCTGTTTTAAAATGACTTGTCTCATTTGGACTGTAGATTTAGTGAGAAATGTGTTTTTGGTTGGAATGCTAAAGGACTAGCAGAGGGCAGAACATCCTGTTAAAGACTGAATCTCAACAAAGAGACACATCTAACTACACAGATGTTATTACTGCATAACACACAGATCCAGTGAACATCTGCTTAACAACACTGTTATGAGTACTGAGCACTGACAGTAGAAAGGTGTGTGTGTGTGTCAGTCAGAGACACACACACACACACACACACACACACAGCAGTGATAAACAGTGATTTAAACTCCATGTGGTGTGGAATCATCCGGTGCAGCCATAAAAAACAGTAACAGATGCTTTGTGTGTGTTTGTGTGTCTCTGTATGTGTGTGTGTATATGTCAGCACATGTATTCATGTATGTACTGTATATGTGTGTGTGTGTGTTCACAGTTGTGTAACAGCATTGTTTCTCCAGGGGCTTGTGGCTCCAGTCTGCTCTGTGCACGTTTGTTCTGTTTGAAACTATATGTCATGTTGTCTTATTGTCAGATATGATAGAGCGTGATAATATTTTGATCACAGTATCAGTAGATGTAGATGTTGTGTCATCCTTCACAGATGATTCTTTTCAGCTCTTCTTCCCTGGACAGGTTTTATAGCCCAACCTTCACCTTCACAATACTCCAAAGGTTTTTCTTCTTTAAAAACTCTTCTATGATTTTTGCAGTGTGTTTGGGATCATTGCCATGTTGGAAAGTTCCTCTCCTGCCATATTGTATTACTTGTATTCATATTGCCATCTATAAACGCCATCTCCTTTACACCCTTTTGCATTCATGCAGACCCATATCAGCACAGTCCCACCTCCATGTTTCCCAGTCCTGGACAGGTGCACACCAAACATCCTGGACTCCATCTGATCCAAACAATTTTATTTTGGTTTCATCTGACCAAAGAATGTGCTGCCTGGCCTGTTTTCATCTTAGCTGGCAAAGTTTCATCTTGTAATCTTGTTCAGTTTTTGTGTGAGCAGTGGTTTTCTTCTAGACACCTGACTTCATCAGTCAGTGAAACACCATTTTCCACAGATAATCCTTGTGCCGAGTCTGAAACACTCACTCAGCCACTGTACCTTCTGTTATTGGTAGCCTGGCTCTTCCTGTACCTCCTAACCACTGCTGTGTTTCAACATATGTTCAGTTTCCTGCTGATGCTCCTGTACCCTCTCCATCTTTATGACGCTCTCATAATCTGGTTTGTTACTTGTTCATCTCTGTTGCATCAGACACAAAACTTGGGTGCTCACAGGATATTCTACAGTATGTATGCGTTTACAGTGTGTGTGTGTGTGTTGTATGTTTGCAAAATGTGCTGTACAGTTGTTTGGAGAACGAGCTTTATGTGCCTGAGTGCCATGAGATTATGCGTGTGCCCTATATATAAATGTGTGTGGATGAGTGTGGATTTAAAATGCACACTGTGCATAACGTGCAATTACAGCGCAGGTGCCATATGTGTGTGTGTGTGTGTGTGTGTGTGTGTGTGTGTGAGTGAGACTAATGCTGATGTCAGTAATATTATGTAACTGCTGTGATGTCAGTGAGCTGAGCTCCTTGGCCTGATTTCATGTTGAGGTCTGTTGTTTTAATCCATGAGGTCGACACAGCGACACAACCTGGCTCATAACCTGACCTTCAGCAGACAGACACACACACAGGCTTAATTTGGTGTGTCTGTGCAAGAGTGTGTGTGTGTGTGTGTGTTCTGCTATTATAAAAAAGAATGTGTCCTCTGGCTCTCATCCCCTTTTTCATGAGACACTGAAGTGAGAGCGATATCCATCATTAATCTCTGTGTCTGTCTGTCTGTCTCCCTCTCAGGACTCGTAATCTCTCTGGTGGTTCTCCCAGACCTCGACACACCAAGAAGATTCACTTCATCAAGAATATGAAACAGTACGACACGAGAGGCAGCAGGTGAGACACACACACACACACACACACACACATACACACTAGTCTGTAACAGTGATTGTCTGTAACATCACACATTTGCAGACAGGAAAGTTTGATATTGAAGAGTAGAATAAACTTTAACATTTCTAACGTCCAGTCTTGTTTCATGTCTGGTAGCGTTGTTGTGGGTTTGTGTGATGTTTAAGTGTGTTCTGTGTTTCACCTGGCTGCAAGACAAATTTCCCCTGAGGGACAATAAAGATAAAAGTGAAAGTTCAAAGTGGCACACATCACGTTGTTCCACTGCTCCAGCCAAATCTTTGTCCAGGTGTAGACAGCTTTTAGCAGCATGTTGACCTCTGCTGTTCACAGCGTTTAGAGTTGCAGAACAACACTGAAGCACAGCACAGACAGGACAGTGGCCTCAGGCTTTAGGCTGTAGATTTTCTCTGACATTAAACAAGACAGCTATTCTTCCAACTAAAAAAATACCCCCAAAATCTCTCCTATCCTGAGAGACTATATGCACTCTTTATAGATATTTAAGTTAATGCTTGTTAAAGGACACAGGAGTCATAGCTCTGTTTTTTTCCATTACTGCTCCTTCCCTTTAACCACTAACCTTTACACATTCAGCTGACATTCAGAAGTGAGCTCACCTTCATTTTACAGCAGGAGGGGGACTGAGCTGTTGGTTTAGCTCATGGAGCCTGGACAGTGTCGTTCTGTGCCGTTCAACTCTTCTTCTATTGTATTCTATTCTCATCCTTCCTTGCAGGGTTTATAAAACATGACCTCTGGGTCAGAGGGACGCAGGACTGCTCATCAGATAATAATACACTTAGGAGTGATTGTTTTAAAATAGCTCCAGCTAAGAGCAGCAGAGCTGTTGTTTGTAGTTCAGCCAAGTCTCCGTGTCGTCACAGAAACAGTGTCTCACAGAGAAAGTTAATGTTGGAGCTCTCAGCCTCTGGATCACAGTCCCAACATTTTGAATGGGTCACCAAGTGGTTGTTATGAATCTGGATGTCAGCATTAGAGCTTCTAGCGAACCCCTGCTGCCAGCGATGTTGCAGGTTTACATAGTAAATCATGTGTTGCTTGGAAGCGAAGGCAACACACGTCTACATTTGTATCAGAAGTTGCACCTTCTCAGTCTCATGAATTAGTCAAACCAGAATACCCGGATGCCATACACATAGTGTTGAATCAGTGGAACTCCTTTCAGTCAATTGGAAATAAACATCCATAAATCCACTTAGAAATCATGACATGAAATGTGACTTAAAACTACAGATCTTGTCAAGTATTCATCAGATTTAGACATTTTCTACAGTAACAAAAATAATGTTGTTGATTGTTGTCTGTGCATTACAAATTAGGCCTGACCAGGACCCAGCTGACCATAGGAAACACAGATCCGAACCCATTCAGGTCTCGGGTCCTGGGGTTCAGATGGACCAATGAAGAAACATTCTCCATTAAACTGTGACTGTAAATAGAGGGAGTGAGACCTGAACAGAAACAGACGATGGTTTAAAAAACACTGCTCTTTTAGAGGAGTTAATCAAAATGATGTTCGACTTTTATTTCCCTTGTTTTTCTCAGGGAATTCTGTATGTAGCTCAGTAGCCACAACCTTGGGTCAGGGGTTCAGATCCCAGTGGAAACATTGTCTATTTTCCTTGAAGGTGATTATGGAATAATGTGCCCCCAGTGTTATGAAATGTGTTGTAACAAATGGACGACTGGAGGGGAGCGATTCCCCGCAACAGTCACGTTTCCAGCAGATTTGTTGTGATGCTTCTGCTGTTTCCACTGAACTCCCTGGTGACTTCCAGCTCTTGACTTTCCCATGCATCATGGGGAACAAGCTGTGGGTGTGTTTCATGTGTGTGTGTCAGTGGAACACACAACCAACAGTGGCATTAAATCCAAACTCATAATCTGTCTCATGGGACGGTCCGAGGAGGAGCACCAAGGGCAGGAGAGGACAGTCCAGTTTTTTCCAGATTTGTCCAGAATGAAGTTGTAATGATTTATTCACAGTCTAACTCTTTCTGTCCAGATAGCTACATATTTAGCTCTTGTGAAAGCTAAACTTTGAACCACAGTGCTTCCTTTTTGTCCCCCTAGAATTATAAATCACAGAGATTATTGGTTCTAGGCTTTAAGTCTGCTGAAATTCTTTACCCACTTGGATCCTCATTAGATGTGCACTGTATGTTTGACCAGGCTCATGTCATGTCTGTAAAAACATCCAGTGTTTGGATAAAGTACCACCTGAAGCCATGTCTCATTGAAACATGAGGAGTAGTGTTGGTTAAAGGTATTTGAGCTCATTTGTTAGGTTTCTGTCACCACAAGTCGCTAGTTGACTTATTTACTTGCTCATTATGTTCACAGATTCTTTTTTGCTAAGTTATTCAGTATAGCCAGCAGATGACAAATAACCCTGCCAGCTTGCAGTTGTAATTATTGACTAATACATAGAAAAGACTGATTAAAAACTATTTTTAAAGTTTGCCACAGTGGGACACAGCAGATCTTTTTGTTTGTTTATTTGTTTAATGCAGGTTGTGTAGATTTAGTGCTGTCTCTGCCAGTGCTCTGATCAGCTGTAGAGCTGGTCGATGTCTCAGTTTGACAAAATTTCAGATCAGGAGCGTTTTTCTTCTGTTACCGTTCCCTCTGACATTATCAGGATTGACTGGATGTTATTTTCGTGCTCAGCCTCTGGGTTTACGTCTCTGTGGAGCTCCGACTGTGTGTGGCCTCTTGTGTTTTTAATGTTTTTATGCTGTCAGGGAAACACAAGATCAATGATTTAAGGTCTCCCCATGGCTGCATATGGGACTAATATATATATGAAAGGGAAATAATTAATCACAAACATGATTAACTCAGAGATGAGTGTGTGTATGTTTTCACACGCTTTGAATCATTTTCCAGTCTCTTTGCTTCCTCCAGAGATAATGACTGTAAACATTTTCCTCTGAAACACAAACCAGGCGAGCGACGCTGCTCTGTAGAGGATTATACTCCAGAGGATTCACAATAAAAATACACACACACAAGCCTACACACACAAACACACACTCTACTACATGTCCCACTGAAACCCAGTTATTACACATCATGATTAAGCAGAGTCTCTGGTAAAGGTGCAGGTAGAACACTTAAATTTATGTCAATTAGTGAAGTGTGTCTTTACTTGATACTACTGTGAGACACTATCTGATGTCTTATATGTCCCCAGTAAAGAGTTTAGATTAAGATTTGAATCTGTAACACCTAATTTTGTGAGGTTTGTATCTCTGATTTCAGCAGAAATAGAGTAGGGAATTCTGAATTCTGATGAAAACTTAAGCTACTCTGAAGGTGCAAGGCGGAGGGAATAAGTCTGAGGTAGAAACTCCAGCAGCGCTTGATGTCTAAACATTATCGTCCGAGTGCTTCCAAACGAGCTGAACTACTCCTCTGTCTTCCCACAGTGTTTACACGGAGTCTTGTTTTGTCCTGTATCATGTTGACCGAAGCCAAACTGTGACCATAAGACTGACATGACATCTTTTTTGCCTCCCGGCTGCATTTTTCCAAAATTTGAGTCACATTTTCCGTCAGAGTTTTACTGGACACGCAGGGTTAATTATATCACTCACAGCTCCAGGTGGAAAAATGCCAAGTCGACTTATGAAATGAACCTTAGAGTCTTATTCTTTGCTGCTGTTTAGGGGTAAGTGTCAGCTTGTATTAAGGAATTGATTAATAGAACGTATCGATATGACAATAATAAAATCAGGTTGGATAGAGAGGGATGTTGTTGGTTTTGTTTTTCCCTGCTTTGGAGTTTTCTGTATTTTTTCACTGACAATGAGAGCTGCTGTGGACAGATGTTATAACAACATGTGTGTTTGTGTTTCAGGATCGTGTTGATCTGTGCTAAGAGGTCTCTGTGTGCTGCCTTCTCTGTCCTTCCCTACGGAGAGAGCTTCTACCTCAGGTAATCAACACACACACCTGCACAGGCGGGATGAAAGAACAGGAGGAGAGCTGGCCACAGAAAAGAGGAGGAGGGGGAGGAGGGGGAGGAGGAGTGAGGAGAGACGGGGGAGGTCGGGGTTGATTTTCCCATGTGCCTCAGAGCCCCCTCACTTGACCTCAGGCCTCTTTGGCTGGTGACACACACTCTCACACAATGACATAATCACATAAAAACAAACCCGTAGATACACACTCACTGTAGACTTCAATACTGAGATACTGTAAACTCATTCTAATCCTTTTCTCTCTGTCACATTCACTCACAAACACAAACACACACAGTACAACAGCATGTATACATGCTTATCATCACGTCACACACACTCCGTGTACGCACATTGCAAGAGGTAATGACACACAAGGAAACACTAATCTGACATGTACACACACTGTTTATCTGCTGCACCCGCACACACACACATGAACACCATACAGTGGCTGAGTTAGCAGCAGTGACCAGTAACACTCGTCCTCTTGGTATTTTGTCAGAGGAAGTGACATTTCCAGTTTTATCTTGTAGCCGATGCTGCGGTCTGAAACCGTGATAGTTCTGTGTTTTCAGAAGAACATGTGGTTGTGGTGGGAAGTGACCTTTGACCTTTTAGTCACTAGCGTGCCTCTAAACCCTTTCACCTGAAAACGCTGCAGGCAGGAAGGATGATGATAGATAAATTCAAATCTCCACCAGCACGACAGGAACATGATCAGTATGTTTAATTTCTAGTGTGACAGTTAGATTATGCTTTTTGTTGTGTAGATTTGGAAAGGTTTTGGAATGATGGTGGTTCTAGAAGAAATTCAGGAAGTCATTAAAATCATTAGGATTTATCCTCAGGGCACCAGGAATATGTAGAGCACATTTCCACGTAATGGTGGAGATATTGTATTTGATTGTTGATAGAAGTGTTGGAAAGATGAAGGAGCCCACATCACCCATAGTCTGAGAGCATTTGAGTGATAATTTGTTTTCAGTCATTGATTAATTGCTGTGTATATTTACAGTTCTTTTTACGTGGCAACTATCAATGACTCTGACACATTACATTTCTGAAACGCCCAGTGACTTATGGCTGCAGTGTTCTGAATCTGATTGACCATGTGGTGAATCATTGATCTGAGCTGTTGTTGGTTTAAATTCCTGAAGGTAAACCTGCTGCTCTGAGGATTTTCTGTTTCAAACGCTGCAGAGACATGTTTTTTTATGAGTTCAGATTCAAGTCCGGATGTGAGATCATGTGCGTCTCCCTCTCTAGTGACCCTTCATTAAACCACCCGAGGAGGAGACACTCATCTGGGAACATCTCCACCACCCTGGAGATGCTGCCGGGGCTGGAAGGCTTCCAGCTGGAGACCTACGGCAGGGTAGATAAACAAACAACCACTCACGCACGTTCAGACACACACACACACACACACACACACACACACACACAGGTAGATGTTATGATCCCAACAAGTTGCATTCGCTTTCCTTCTCAGTCGGTGTCGTACGCCCAGTTCCTGTACCCCACTAACGCTCTGGTGAGGCAGAAGCCGTCGTCAGCCAGTGACCTGACGCTGCAGATCCCCGTCTCCAGGAGCACACACAGCATGCCGGGCAGGAGCTACCCACCCAGCAGGCTGAACAGCACTGTGGGACTGGACTTAGGTAATACAATATATAGATCTGAGCATGAGAGACTTAAAGTCGTGTTTTGAAATTGTATAAACACACACACACAAACACACACAGACCCATGCAGTCGCACAGCTGTGTTGTGTTAATGAAAGGTTCCGGATTAGAGGGAGAGGGTTAGAGGCTAATACAGGGCTCTGTCACCGGGTGCGTTTATAGATAAAGGATGTGACACAGCGTACGTACATATACACGTGTTTAAGATATAAAGAGGACGACGCTCCGGCACAGCTGCAACAACTCTGCTTCTTTTCATTACCTCATCTCTCCTCTCTCGCCTCATCCCTCCATCCTGTGTTTGTTTCTTCTTCCTCTCGTTACATCCTTCCTCTGTGTTTTCATTCCTCCTCACCCTGCAGTTACAGTCGTACCCCTCTGCTCATGTGTCCCTCATCGATATTCTCTCCATTCTCAAAATTCAGGGACACAAATCAACTTGACAGTTGTGTTTTGAAATTCTGATGAGACACAAAATCCAAATACATCATGACACACTGGTCAGAGTCTGAAGTCACAGTTTTTCCAGTTCAGCGTTACTATTTCTACACAGATTTGAGGGATGAAACTAGAACGGCTAGAAAGGCAGCTGAAGGCAGCTTGAAGAGCCTCAAGCTTTGTTTTCATTCTCTAGGTTAACATTAGCAGCGTGTTAGTGTCTGTGACTTGGCAGGTTAATATTATTTTGGGCTATGTTTTGAATTATTGCAGACACAGGTGACATTTTAATGAAAATTTGACTTCTTTTATTCCTCAATTAAAATGTTGTTTTATGTGTTTTTATATTTATAAGTAATATATATAAATATATATATAAGTAAATTGTCATAAGAGACAGTGATCGAGTCAAACATATCAAATCAATCAAGATATTTAATTAAACTACCTAACTGAATAAATGTATTTCTATAACCTTGTCAGACTCTCAGAGGACAGTTTAAATATAAATGAGATGAATTAACCCATAAGAGCCCAGAGCCATTTCTCCTTTTAGGAAAATTATAAATTATGGGGGATGTAAAACATTTTTTTGGGGGGGCTTCATGAGTTAAAAGTAAGTTATGAGGAACTTTCTACAACATTTAAAGAGTCGGTCACACCTGTGTCAGTGTGGGTTCCTGCTCAGGTTTTATTCTTTTACAAAACAAATTCCTTTTCTGATATTCAGAGCTGACAGTCTAAGTGTGTATCTGTGTGTGTTTGTGTTGTTCAGGTCTGGACGATATGGGCGACTACGACCCTAACCTCCTCAGTGACCACCAGTGGCCTTGTGGGAAACACAAGCGGGTGCTGATCTTTGCCTCCTACATGGTAAGGCCACGAGCTGCATCAAAAGAAATTCTCTAGAGTTTGATTCTAAGTGAAATATGAAGCAGCTGTGTGTCCTTCACACTCCACCCAGAGCTCTGCAGGCTGTTGACATTTGATTAAATTACTCCATAATTTTAATTTCCTGCGTTCCAAGAAACTGGAATAAAGGAGCCGGATGAAAAACTGAAGGAGAGACGAGCAGAGAGCAAATAAATAGGAGAAGACAGTGCAGAGGAGAAAGAAGGGTAGAGGATTATAGATTTCTGAGAACTGAGAATAATCGCCGCACTCACACACACACACACACACACACACACTCTCACAGCTCTTTTACATCCACATAATTATCCTATAGGCAGCAGCTTAGTTTTATCCCTCCACTGGGATGAGTTAAAACCTATGGAGGCACACGCTCACAGACACACACACACACAGGCTGTATCACTGCTGTTTAATCCATCAGAGAAGATTATGTCTGAGGTGGGCTGCTTTGTCACTGTGTGTGTGTGTGTGTGTGTGTGTGTGTGTGTGTGTGTGTGTGTGTGTGTGTGTGTGTTAGCATTACACAGTATGATCTCACCACCTGCTATAAAGTGTCGGCTCTCTGTCGCCAATTTATCAAATCAGTGAACAGGATCACTTTCTGGCAAAAATGTCTTTATTATTCTGGCATCAATGTAATGAAGCACCTTAATGTGACAGGTATTATATTCACTGGGTCCCTTCAGTATATCACAATATATAGTACAACAATGATAAAACTACATTTATACAGTAAATTTTACAGAAAAAGATGCGAAACAGCGTGCTTTTAAAGAATATATAAGACAGATGCAATGAATAAGAACATTAAAAAAAGAGAGAAATCAGTGCACATACACAAGCACATATATACTGTACAGAGTGAAGCAGCAGATGATAGAGGACAAAAATATTTATGTGCCGTCATGAGGTTCATTTACATTCACTGACCATTGTTTGACTTTTAAAAGTCTCTGCCTGCACTTTGACATGACTACAAATCTCCTCTCTCCTCTGTTTATGCATTCTTCTCTTCCTCTGCTCCTTTTTTCTTTTGTTCTGTTTTCTCCATTCTTCCACTGTCACCATCTTTTACTCCTTTCTCTCTTTTTTTCTCACCAGACCACAGTTATAGAATACGTCAAACCGTCTGATCTGAAGAAAGACATGAACGAGACGTTTAAGGAGAAGTTTCCTCACATTAAACTCACTCTCAGCAAAATACGGAGGTGAGGTATTTGAAATGAATGGACTGAAGACTACCTTAAGAGAGAGCAGATTCTCTTATTACACAGTAAGGCATCGTATTGTATGATACGCTGTGTGTGACTTTGTGACTCCCTCTCTCTGTGTCTCAGTCTGAAGAGAGAGATGAGAGTCGTTGGGGAGGACTGTGGCCTGCAGCCTGTCACTATCGCGATGGCGTTTGTCTACTTTGAGAAGCTGGTGCTGCAGGGTCGACTCAATAAACAGAACAGGTACTTTAACACCTGCACACAGCTGCATTCAGTCTCTGTTACTCTGTTTCTCTCCATGTTGTGGAACGTTTTCACAGATCTAAGGCAGCTAAACCTCACTTCGTGCAGCTTGCTGTGAGCTTCGCTCTGCAGAAGGACGTCCTGCCACTTAAACTGTTGTTTGTTGTTATCTTACAGGAAGCTGGTGTCAGCTGCCTGCATCCTATTGGCTGCTAAGATCAGCAGTGACCTCAAGAAACAGGAGGTCAAACACCTCATTGATGTAAGTGCGACACACACACGGAGTCAGATCGTGGTGGTGACCTCTGTCTGTCTGTCAGATCATGTTGCTCTTGCTCAGGTGGAAAACAACCTGCACAGTTTTACTCACACACAGCATGAACATGAAAACTCAGCAGTGTTGTTGTCATTAGACCTCGACCAGTACGACAGTACGGCCTGATTTTATCTGAGAATTACCAACATTAGCAAATATGTCCGGCAGGTATCGAGAAGATGTCGACAATATGCTTGAGGTGATTAAAAACAGTGTCTCCATTACAGTGTTTGACCAGCAGAGGGCGCTAAGGAGTTCATTTTTCATTAACCACATTTAGGGGACCCATATAGAAAAATGATAACAAAATTAAACAATGAAGATAATTGATCGATCATTTAAATCAAATATCAAACAAGACTGTCAAACAAATGTTTTCTGCTTCGTATTGTTTTATATCATTGCTAAGTGAATATTTTGGGGTTTTAAACTGTGGGTCAAACAGTGACCTGAAGTTATCGTAGTGAGCTCTGGAAAATTGTAAAAAAAATAACTGACGGAATTAATCTATGATGGAAATTGTTCGTTGCATCGTCAGTTCTCATCTCATTTTGGAAGATCTCAGACTAATGTCTATAAAACTTATTTCAGAAGTAAAATATATGAGATGCTCTCAGATGTGATTGTGAAAGCCTGCGTCTGAATGCACAGAGTTTGCAGGCAGAAAACAAAACACAAGTTTGTGAAGCTCAGTTTTCAAGTACACCTTTTTGAATGATAAGATATTTCATAATCTCACCACTGGATTTTAGCACTGAAGGTACAAAATACAAGCCAGGACAAAACATTTAACACAACATGAGAAAGTATTTGTCTCTTTATTTATCTCTCGCTCTTTGGTCTCCTCTGTAGAAGCTGGAGGAGCGTTTCAGGATCAGCAGGAGGGAGCTGATCTCGTTTGAGTTCACCATCCTGGTCGCTCTGGAGATGGCGCTCTACCTCCCTGAGAGTAAAGTCATGCCACATTACAGACGGCTGGTGCAGCAGCAGCAGTTATAGCAGCGCCAGTTATAGCAGCGCCTGGCTTCATGGCACAGCGGCACAGCGATCCCTCCACCCGGGGACTCTCTCAGCACCTTTTCAGCTCCACACTGTGACGGACGGAGCTTTGTGGCGCCTGGCTCAAAGGCTCAGAGGCACAGAGGAATCTCCCTCCTCCTCTCTGCTCACAGGGCAGACACCAAAGTTCAGCCACGCCGTCACGGTAGTACGACAGCAGGCCTGGTAATGCCTGGCTCTACGGCCCAGAGAGCAACATCACTTTCTTTCCTCTGTCCAACACCAAAGTGACGACACACTGTGATTGAGGGTTTAGCAGCACAGAAATCACCAGAGGTCAAATTCATCACAAATCATGTCTCACCTACAGAAAATGATGCTTTTTTAAAAGCTGATTTTCACATCAGTCATTTTTGTTCTTTTGCAGAGATTTTAGACTCAACACGGCTCCTGTTTGTTTGATGAAACTTGTATGAAGATCAGTTTGGTTAAACTGGAGTTTTTGTAAAGCTGTGTTCAACAGTTTTGAGTTCTCCTTTCTAAAATCTCTGCAGTTGAGTAACAAAAAAAAAAAAATCACTCAAAGGTTTCCCTTCAGGTTTTACCACTGCACTTTTACCCTGTTACAACATTTTTAAAGGACAGTGTCACATTTTTTCAAATCTGTGTTAAAACAAAACTAAACATTGAAACTAATTTTAGCTCAAAATTTCCTCTTTTTTCTCTTACTAACACTGGAAACAGGAAGAGAGAATGTTAGACTAAAAAAGGCTTTAACACTGGGAGATATCCACTTGATTAGTTACTGTAACTCAGACTAACTGAAGCTAAACTTGGTGGACAGATTTTGTCTCCCATCACTTTCATTAAAGGATCATTTTGGCATCTCACAGACATTAGAAACGATTACAACAAGCAGAACCTGTTCCAGCGAACATACTAGCATCTGACTTTAAGACAGACTTGAAAAACTGCGAACTTGTCCTTTACACGGCTCTAACCACACCTGTGTCAGCCTGTTCAAAACAAACCGACTGAAACATGTTGTAGTGACAGTTCTGCAGTGAAAAACAGAACTTAACTGACAAGTTAAGGTCAAACTGTGTTTCAGTAATGGTTTTAAGACTGGCAGAGAATGGTAAAATATGGTGTATTACAATAGCGTATGAGCAGAGGTGCCGTTTTCTAAGATTTTCAAACTCACAGCCAATCAAAGTGCTGCCTTAGGCTCTCCACAGGTTCCATTATCCTCATTTTTCAAGTTCTCTCCAGACCTCTGTTTGCTTTAGGTTCTTATCTTAGGTTGAACCTAAATTTAAGTGTCCGTTTTAGTCTAAAACTGCTGTGTCATGTTTGGAGTTCACCGCTGTCAGCCAAAGTCTCTGAGACTGTGATGATGAAGAAACTGGCGAGGAAACGTATTATTTTGGTTTAAATGTGCTGACAGTCACTGAAACACGATCATGAGTTTTGTGCATTCGACAATCGTTTTGCTGCATCTTAAATCAACAGTGCTGAGTGTTTTCAGCAGCTGTAGCAAAGATGTAGAGTTATTAATGAGTGGAAACTAAAATTGGGAAATGTGTTGGGAGGTTGTGGTGACAGTAGTTCCTCCTGTATCTTGTGCTCATCCTTTTTCCACCGGTCAGATTCAGCTTGATTTAATGAAGTAGTCCTGATGCCACGTCCTTCGTTTTCACTGAGCTGTCCGAACTTCCAGCCAGCCGTCAGCTGGTTTCCTCCCCCCTCACTCGCTTCACGGCTCCGTCTGTCTTCTCTCATCGTTACTTAATTTAACAGGAGAAGGTTCACTGGGTTTCTGTGACATTTCTCAGCATCAGCCAGTTTTACACTCACATACTGAGCTGCTGTCTGAAGCTCGGCTGGAGAGGTTGAGGCGTTAAAGTGCCTTGCCTAAGGGCACCTGAAGTGTAGTCGGTCAGGAAGAGGAGAGTTGTTCCTGTTTTACCCACAAAAATGTTCCCCTTGGATCCAGGCATTCAAACCAGCTACTTAATCCTCACTTCCTTCTCGCTCCCATGTTGTCGTCCCTCCTCCTGAACGATCAGCAGACTGCTGCTCGCTCTGGTGGTCACAGAGAAGCAGTGCATCCTTTGGAGAATCACTGATCGAGAGGAAAAGCACTCAGATCACACTAGCATGGATGAAAACGACACTGGTGTTGTCTCTGTGGCATCCTGGAAAGTTAGTTTCCCTCTCCGTCCTGCCCTGTGTCTCTGAGGTCACAAACACTGTGTCCTGTTTCAAGAGTCCGTGTCTGTTACTGTAAAGTGAAAAACACTGAAGCAGGCAAAACCCGACTCGTTCCAAGAGACTTTGAGATCTTTTTAACTGATCTACAGTTCAGCATTACTCTGACTCCAGCAGTTTAAGCTGCTGACTATCACTCAGTTAGAGGGAGATCGTACCTGTTCACCTAAGTTACACAGAGGAACAACAGGTGTTCAGGGCGCAGCTCTCCCCCTGTTACAAGTGGGTGTAGTATCAAATGATCGTGACGTCTCAAACAGGTAGAAGTCATAACGATACTCAGTCCTGCAGCAACTGAAGCTCAGCTAACGTCACATCACAGCAGAGGCAGGCTGGATTGGTTTTAATATCAGTCCAGCGCCCAGTTTCCAATGTGTTAGACGTCCGATTCAGATTCAGTATATCAGCATCTAATTTGAGCTGAAACAGTAAGTCAAATTAAACAATGGAAAATATTGATCTTCTTTGATAAAGAACTAAATATCTGGGTTTTATGGGCTTTAAAAATTGTGATGGGCATTTTTCAGATGTTTTGAAGGTCAAATGATTGATCAGTGAATTGAGAAAATTATTGAAAGATTAATCAGTAATGAAAATAATCGGTTGCAGCTCTAGTTTATTTTTTTTGCATCAGTGAGAGTCAGTGCAGAAACACAAAACATGGCGGCTGTAAGAGAGAAAAGTTACAAGAAGCTTGTAATGACTGACTGTTTCTCAGCCGTTGCCAAACTTAAACAAGAGGTAACAGCTTGTTAAGGTGGACTGTAAAGACATTACTCATGTTAAACAGAAGAAACTCACTGTGGCTGCAGACGTCCTCATTCTGTCTGCACTGTGAAGGAACATCATAACTACCAAAAAGACCTTTCTGTTCAGGAACTACCTGAGAAAAACTACTTTCACTCAAATATTATTTATTCTGTTTTCACTGCGTCATAAAGCGATGAACATTTAACCAAGCAGAGGCTGCTAACAGGATGTTTGTGACTGTTTCTCCTCCACGTTCCAGCACTAAAGTCAAATAAAAAGGAGAAACATTTTACCTGCTTTATCCAGGAACATAAAATAATATATGTATTTTCTTTTAAAACCATTGGTTACTGGCGGCCATGTTGGAGGTGACATGACAGCACAAACATTCTCAGTAGAGCCTCTGTTGTTTTTGCACTTTGCCTTTTTGCTTCACAATCCTGAATCTTTATCACTAAGTAACAAGGGTAATAATATTTTTCTACATGTGAAGTATCTTATTGTATAATTGTATATTGAGAACTGACCGAGTCACTGAAATTTATTTATTGCTAGTGATCCTCCTGATAAAGGATCGTGTTGTAAATTGTCAGAGCTGAAGTTGTAAAAACTTCACACGAGAGAAATTCAAGATAAACTTTAAAACACGATCCTTCATCTTGAGGTTTCACATCAATGTTCTTCCACACATGTTATTTTCTCTCGTGTGTTAAACACTCTTGTATTTTGGAGTCAGGGTTCATCTGTACCTGAGCGTCAGAGCAGGAGAGCTGATGATGTTCGCTTTAGAGATATATATATATTATTTTCAAATGCATTATATTAAAAAAATTCTCTCTGTGACTGGGAAAAGTGAAAAGGAATTAAGACAGCCATGTTGCATCTTTTAACCTGCAATGCTGAACTGTCATATCTCTCCTCTGGCAGGAGAGCGTGTGAGTGTTTGTGACATTTACCTCGCCGTCGTTCGCTTTCTATTTTAGACTTCGAGTTTCTTTTTTATCTGGAGCATCAGAAACTTTTCTTGGGTGCCTCCTTGGTTTTTCCACTGTAGGCGCCCATCTTCAGCTCCGGCAAAGCAGTCGCTGCTGCTTGAAATATATTAAATGCATCACTATGGTGCACCAGTGTAGGAATGTCGCCACAGACTCCAGATTAAAAACTCCTCTATACTGTGATGTATGAAGAGATTGACCTGGCTCTGACAGGCTAAATCAGAACTGTTTGTTCTTGTTTAGCAGCGAGGGTTTGAACGTAACAGACGTTCATTGATATGTAAAAGTCCTGCACTCCAGCTCTAAGAAACATAGCAGTGACAAATGTATTTTTTGTTTAATGTTTATTTGACAGGGACAGATGTGGTATACAGAGAAACCTGCACAACAAGTGTCCAAAGCATCACAGCACAACCTGTTTAGCACAAATCAAGGTGTGTAATTGGCAGAGGTTTCATATCAGAGATGTTATGATGATAATTTAACCCTGGAAAAAAAACATGATGCAGACTTGATGTTCACTCTGATGAATTACACAACTAAAGCAAGTCTCCAGTTGATTTTTACACCGTACAGAAAGTAAACCAGCTTCAAAGGAAAGAAAATACTCGCTCAGAAAACATGAAATTCCACAGCACAGATTGGAAAATGGTCAGCACAAGTATGAATAATACATTATTTGTAGGTAAGGAACTAAAACTTGCATGTTTTTTTAAAGACGGGGGTTGAGGTTTCAGTTTTGGGTCCATGCAGAACTTTAGTTTCAAAAAGTTTCCCAATCAGGCCTCTTTTTTTTTCTCTCCTGCTCTGACAAAGCTGGTAAAGAAGAATCCTCACGCTCCACAGTTTGCACTGACACACTTCTGAGCAGAGTCGTATATTGAAACTGTTATTTTAGCAAAATCATCTAAAGGAAGAAGTGGATTTTGCCAATAAACAGCAGGACTTCCTTTGTTCAGGTTGATCAAATGTGAAAGATGCTAAAAGAAGCTTTTCATCAGACAACATGATAAATATAAGACTCTGCTTCAGAGTAGAAACAGCACACGTTCTTCCAAAGTCGTCTTCTCTACATTAGAGATTTGTGATATTGATTCTATGCAGCTTTTACTCTGTCAGCAGACCTTCATCCTCCTCCTCCTCCTCAGTGCGTTTACCTTTAATGTGCCACAGCGTGTATTTTTACCCACACTCCTTTATTTAAACCTCACATACACATGTTGTTTTTAGTTTTTGTATTAAGTAATTATTATTTTATTCTTCTTTGAGCACTGTAAAAGGCTATAAAGGGAAATATTTACCAAGTGTTTGTCTTCCATTTATAATTATTGTTTTTACATTTTAAGTTAATTTAATTTTTATATTATTTTTTGTTTTTTATTTAATCGACAACATGGACGAGCAGCATCGCAGTCAAGGCATCACAATGTAAGTCTGTTAATATTATTTATGTTGTTTTTGTTGCCACTTTTGTTTTAAAACACCTGTAGTGATCCTTAACAGACGTCAATGATGTTAAATGGGGTTAACTTGTTAATATATTTTGTAGCGTAAAGTTTATCTTCATCGATATCAGCCTGCTCGCAGTGTCTTATACCAGCTACAGTGTAAACAGCTGCTGTTTATAGTGTGGTCAGGTACACTGCAGGTCACGTGGGAGGAGAACTGAAAATATTTATAGTAATATTTTGTAAAAGATAAAGAGCATTTACTGTTTAAGCTGCCAATGTTCAATTCATGTCAAATTTATTTTCATTAAAATATGTAATTTACTGCTTCTGTTGTACTGGTTATTTCACTAAACTTTATGGCTCATGCCATTTGTGCCTGAACAGTGTGGGAGTAGTTTAGTTTGTTTGATTATTCTTAATCACCGAAAAAAGTAACGGTACAGTAATTTCCACTGAAGCTTTTTCATGTAATTTTTTTTGCTCACATCCAACATTTTTTCTTATTTGTACAATATGAAGTAAAATCACTGCAAATTAGATATTTTATTCTTTTATTTTTAATTATATCCACTCGAACACATACATCAAAAACGGTGAAAAACAGACCAAATTAGCTTCTTCTCCATGGCTGCTGTGGCATTTCTACTCATCCATTACGACATGCATTACCTTGCATTGAACACTAGGGGGTGTACTGCGTTTATTGTACGAAATTACAGGTGCAAAAAAAACACAAAACAGTGTGGAAACGAGGTGGATCAGTTCATTCTACAGTTTCCCTAACGAGAGTTTTCACCAAGGCTATAATATACCCTAATTAATAATAATAATAATACAAATTCAAGCAGTATGACACCAGGTAATGCTTAATGATAATAACTAACGTTTCTGTGAAAATGTGAATGTGAACCCTCCATGCAAATGTTGCTGATTTTTGTGCCACAGAGTCAAAAATGGTTCTTTATGACTCTTAATTGTTTTTGCCACTAGTGAACACTGTTAGCCTAAATGAGGTTTCAAGTAATGAATCTTTTGCTGATACAGTTGGCTTAGATATTTGTTACCATTAAAAAAAAAAAAAAAAAACAACTTTAACTTTTAACAAAGGAAAATGCTTGTTTTTGCTATAAAGCATAAATATGGTATCAAACTGAAGTAACAAAATATATACAGCGCATACAAATGTCTCATAATCACTGTTAGCATTGTAAAACTTATATACATACAATAAGTGTATAACTGTATATTTAGCACTTCTTTACAACATTTGTAAACAGTGGATAACAGTTTCTTTGACACCACCTGACTTTTTTTTTTTTTTTTTTTTTTTTTACCAAGAACAATTAATTAGCAATTGCCTACAACTGCAATAATTTACCATTAAGTTAACTAACCTGAAGTAAGATAACAAATAACTTGCTTTCAGACATTGTGAACTCCAAATTATAACCAACGTAACGGTTTAACAAAAATAGGTTGTTTTAACATGAAAACAAAATTTAAGTTAAAATATATATATATATTATGGAAAGCTTCACTTAAAGTCAAAGTAGTGAAAGTAGCTGTAGCCTGAAGCTAACTGTTGTGACTGCACTTACAAATGAGGCTGCCATAACTTCTCATAGGCTTGTAATAAATAACAGATTTTTGTGTTGTTGACCCCTGAGACTGCAGGTGTAGCAGCGGCATCGTTGAAGCTACTGCTAATGAGAAGTCACGGTAGAGTACAGAGGAGGTGAAGCGTCGTTCCCTTCTACCCGGGGTTCAGAGTAGATGACAGCCTCAGCATTACCAGAGGGGGCGCTGTTGTGCGAGGCGCCTGCACCGTTGACAAATTCCACCTCAGAGTAAGTGAGTGCGTCATCTTCGGCCTGGAGGCAAACAAAGACAAGTCAGAAATGATTTACTGACTGATTTTGTCTACTAACACTGCATTTTAAATTAAATGTTCCTGTCTTCATGTGTTTACATTGGGCTGAAAGAAGAAAGAGAAACTGTAAATTGTCTTTATGACAGTTTGTGGGCAGATGTTTCTTATCTTATTTAATTTGTATTGATGTATTGCAGATTCGTCATTATAAACAAAAGTGTCAGACATTAAGGAAATTGCAGAGGAAAAAAGGGAAATGTATTTTTCAGGTCACAGAACAGTGCAACAAGTTCAGCTGCTGTAAAAAATCCCACTCAGAACAAACTACACAGTTTTAATGGATCTTTATCCTTGTGAGATTTAAGTTTTGATATCTAAATGCTGACTTAAGAGTTTCCTCGTCTGCTTTGTCAGATAAGAACCATTTAAGTGAGCGATTTAACAGTTTACTTGAAGTTTATTTTTATCTTCAAAACTGCTGCTGTATATTTGGATGGATATCTGTATTTCAGTACAGCAGCACTTCCCTCCTCTTTTTGTGCACACTTTAAAACATCCACTCGACGACTTCCTCCTCACAACAACAGTTTGTTGTTCCTGTTTCCTGATAGGCAGGAGATTACTTGTGTCTCCTCTTGGACAAAATTGATGTTTTTCTTGTTAAACACATCGTTTAAAGAACTGTTTTTTGCGATAGAAAGCAACTATATATTTGTAAAGAACCAATAATACGTAGTACAGAGCAGCTCCTTAATAGAGCAGTGGAGTGTTGCAGTAAGTTGCTTTCTAAAACTTGCAGAGTTATCTGAACACCTCTCCAAGTGAAAAGCTGGAATTCCCTTTGAATCTCAATCAAACTGAAACTACAGACGTTGACGAAATCAGAAGGAGAAGTCAAGAAAAACCACAGCTGTTTATGAACACATTTCTCAAGACATGTCGACAAAATATTTCCTCTGTTGTACAGCACTGATGGGAGTTTCCAGTTTTAGTTTGCTTGCACCTTTGGTAGCCTTGTCTTGAAATGACCGAAGAAAAAAACTAACTGTGATAGTAGAGATATGGATGGAAATGAAGGACAGATGAACACCGGGCAGTGTGATGTGGGGCGGTATGACTTGTTTCTGTTGGCTGCTCTGATACTCTCAGCTCCGGTGTCTGTCTGATGGCGCTGTCAGCAGCTGACAAGCAGCAGAAATAAGAAATGAGTTGGTAATGATAAAAATAGCTAAATAGTAATGTAGTAAAATTAACAGGCTGTCCTGATGAAGATTCTTTTGGCTGCAGTATAACAGGAAGTATTGAGGGCAGTGTGTCAGTGCAAGAGCTGATATCATCAGCGGGCGAGTCGACTCGAGTTTGTACACTACATGAACTGTTTCCTGAAATCCTACCACACTTTTACTCACTTTGTTCCCAGCACTGGACGCTGTGGCAGCGACCAGGCTGTAGTCGTCTGTGGTTTCAGCTCTGTTTGCTTTGGTGTATTTGGCCTGACTGTAAACCGTAGACACTTCCACAGGAGGAGATCTGCCCCGTCTGTCCTCTCTCATCGCCTGGTTAGCCTGCAGGAGGAGGAGGAGGAGGAGGAGGAGGAAGAGAGGGGTTTGTATTAATATCAGCTGGTTTCCACAAACACTAATGATGCTGAAATAAACCAGATTTACTTGAACTCACCACTGTGACATTAGCGTACACTGTGTCTGCAGGAGGCTCTGAAAAAGGAGTAAAGTTCAGAATCTTTTTAGATTTTTTTGTTGTGTCTGTTGTTTCTGTTTGTTATCTTTGTTTCATTTGTGAACTTTTACCTGAAGTTAAAAAGTATTTCATGATGTTCAGTTGTTCAGATTCCTTTGCTGTGTGTGTGTGTGTGTGTGTGTGTGTGTGTGTGTGTGTGTGTGTGTGTGTGTGTGTGTCTCCTGTAGCCTTACCTTTGGGTTTACTGGCGTTCTTCCTGCAGAATATGAGCACAGCCACTGATAGTACGATGATCATGAAAAGCAGAGTCAGGCCCACATACAGCAGCACACCTGAGGTGGAGAACAGGTTTCTGGTTCATCATAAAACTCAGAGTTTCTGAGAACCTTTATAACATATAATAAATCATATTTAAACCAGTCAGTACATAAGGTGATCATACCAGAAATGCATGTTACAGTTAGTATCTTTTTCTGAAGAAACTAATCTAACTCAAACACTACAACAATACATACACACTCAACTAAAACACCTCTGTGCTATGCTTCCTCTCAGCATCAAATTGTTTTATGGCATTAGTTTCTAATTTGACTCCAACATGTTGTAAATGACACAGAGAGGCCACTGATCTGTGGTGTTGGCCCAGCCCTTTTTTTTTTTTTCAGACTCTACAACTCGCATGAGGCTAACACATCTATGACTTCCTTCCTCAAGCCCAGGCTAACTCAGAGCTGAGCAGGCATTCATACCTCAGTTAAAACAGTGCATTGGTAGAGCTGCAAACAATTGCAACACAGCGCTCATAGTTGCAAAGTCATCTACAGCCCACATGTTTTTCACTGGTCATGTCATGTTGCACTCCAGGAGATGCTGAACCTTGATTAGCTTCTGCTGTCTGCGCATTCAGCCTGCTGTGTTGTTGTTGTTTTTTCATGCAGAGCAACAGTTAAACACAACCCGAGAGGCATGTTTCCATGGTAACAACAGTGGCAACCAAATAATAAAGAACGAGGAAAACATGGCTCACGAGTGGTGGTGTAGAGCGATTAATAAGAAGGGAAAGAGGTTTTTAAAGGGCACAGTAACACGACTAATTTTATGCTAGTGGAAGTTACACTCTGCTCTCTGAGAAGAATCAAACAGAGCTGAGCGTTTTGTCGTGGTTGCTTCGTCAGCCATGTTTGTTTTTGTTCTAATTTACCCACACTACCTCAGACAGTCAAGAACAGCACAGCTTTGTACAACAGATGAACCCAGACATCCACCTGAGGTCTGACTGTGAGTTTGAATGGGGTCATGGTTAGCGCCTATTGTTGTGCAACAGGTCACAGATTTGACTCTTTAATGTTTTTTCAGTTGAAGGTTTCCTCAGTTCGTCTTTTCATTATCGTCGACTCTACGTGCTGATGAAATCTGAACAGCTCTTCAACAACCACAGCTCAGACAGCTCTCCTCCGTCTGCACCTGATAGGTGACGTTGTTGAGTTGGTCTCTTGACGTCTGCAGTTACATAGAATTGTAGCAGGTTCCAAGTGAGGACGTCAGCCATGTTCTCACTCAGCTGTTGATAGCACACTCTCTCAGGTACTGTACTTAAATACAAATTATAATTACATCTGCTTTACTCGAGTATTTCCATTTCATGCTGCTTCACATTTTACTTTTGCTCCACTACATTTATTTGATAACTTTAGTGAGCAGTTACTGTGCACTCGTACTGTACCTCAGTGTTTACCTGTCTGTACTTTACTTTTATATTTAATACTCTTTTGCTTCTTTTTATTCCGCTACATTTTTTAATAGTTGCCTTTTAAGTAAGTAAAAAAAAGTAGTTTTAAAGAGTCTTCTTCTCAACGTTGAAATGCTTCTTATGTGTCAACTTTGAGTTACTTGTTCTTCTTCTTCTGTTCCAGTAAAACTCGACTCTTTACTCCCCTACATTTAACTTTAGTTCATTTACAGATGCAGATTATTAATGAGAAATATAATCAGCAACATGTGATGATGTATTATTATGGATTAAAGTAAGTTGAATTTATATGAACTTATTGATCCTCAGAGGAAAATTCATCAGCTAGCAGTTGTTAGCATTAAGTCATTCAGATTAGCTCCAGCTTTACCTTTACATACTGAGACAGTACGCAGGGCCACTGAGGGTCATGTTCATATTTACGTGCAGAAACAAATACCTTTGAGTATGTAACGTACCTGGACCTGTAGGTGACGTCTTAGGCTGCGTGTTGGTTTCAGGGGAGGATGATGAGGGTGTGGAGCTTCCTGAACTGGAGCTTAAACTCTGTGTCACTGTTGTTGTTGTTGATGTTGTTGATGTGGAGGCTGATGGAAGTGATGTTGAAAAAGGTTGAACAGTCAAGTTTGGTTTTGAAGTGGTTGGAGCTGTGAATAATGAAATAATAAAATAAATCCTGATGATGAGGTGATTTCCTCCTGATGTTACAGGCTAATAACTCAATTCTCTTTAAACAGTTTTCTAATCATGAACTGTCTGATTCATTAATATTCAGATAAATATTGTGTCTGTATGTGAGTAACAGTTTGAGGTTGTTGGGTATTTTCCAGCAGAGCTGATTGTTATATTGAGTTTTGACCAGTGTTCACAGTGATGAAAATAAGCAGCACTAATGTTTTTAGACTGAACAGATCAGGTTATTTGAAACAGAAGTAGCTGTCAGGGAACAGTGAAAGTTTCTTCACAGCTGCAGAGACATGAAGGAACATTTCTATGACTTTCAGTAGAAACTCACCATCTGTCACTCTGAGGTCAATCTCATCGTATCCATCTAGAAAACCAGTTCTTTCCAAACCACACCAGTACCGTCCTGAGTCAGACTTGGTCAGCCGTGTGATGGTCACATACAGAAGTGTAGAAGATACTAGAAGAGTTCCTTCTTTATATTCAATGCTGTATCTGCCACTCTGAGCTCTGTCTTTTACTGTTTCAATGAGAATGTCTTTGTCCTCTTTACATTCATTCTTACAGAAGATCTTCTTCCCTCCAGGGAGTTTAAAATTGCATGCAACTGTCATGTTTCCTCCTTCAGGTTCAGTACGAATGAAGGTTTCTGCATTGATGAGATCAGTCTCCTGCAGCGCTGCTGAAAAGATGAACAGTCACAGTTACTATTTTCCAGTGAGACGCTGCAGTCTGATGATCATAACTCCTGCTTCATATTTACACAGAGTCACACTGAGAGCTGCTCACTTCTACCACAGTCAGACAGAAATCTGATTCAGTTTAGATTCTGTCAGAAAAGATTCAGACTTAAGACATAAGTTTTCATTATTGATACGTCAGATATTTAAACTTGTCAGGGCTTCACATCATCATTGACAGTATGTGGCCTCTCTGACTGATAATAGTCACCATCAACCACACAACATTTATTCTCTTAAATCAGATAAATAAAATAAAATCATAATCTCTCCAATTCAACAAAAAACAAAAAGTTTCTGTGAAACTCTAAGTTGTTGATCGATCATCTAAACCAATCAGCTCATAGATCAGAGGAGAGCCAGGTGTTTCCTGTCACACTCTGAGGTGTTACAGTCAGTAGAGGACAACTTCAGTGTCTCAAAAACTGCAAAAGCTGCCTTCATCTCATGAGGTTATCATCACCAACACATGTGAGACAACAGAGCAGGTCAGGATCAAGTCAGAGAGAAAACTGATCAGCGTGCACTGTGCAGTGATCGATTCTGCACAGGCCGGGTTCGTCTTGAACGAGCCTCATGTTAGCAGATATCTCTTTGGGTTGGGGTGTGTTTATATTAGCTTCATATCATGCCTGGGTACAACAGCTAGTTATGTTGTTCCTTAACTGAGTACATTTGCATGTGTACACACTCTGATACGCTCTGTGATCCTCCAGTAGTGACACATCTGTCCTGCTGATTTTCAGAGCGGTTAACAAAGTTAAGAATCAGAAAAAGTAAAATATGGAGAGATATTCCATGTAAAACTTGTTATTTCTGTAAGTCAGTTTACAACCTGTACAGCTGCATCTATCTTATCCAAGTTTGTCACCATTTTCTGACCATTTTTCTGTCACCCCTTTTTTTTTTTTTTTAAATGAATTTAGCTAGGCAGCTAGCTAACCATGTCCATTAATCCCACTTACGTAGCTGTCAGGTCGACACCAGACCTGTTTGAACAGCCTGTTTTCAACAAATGGTGTGTGAATAGTACGCCAGTTTCCCATGTCTTCTATCTACTGACAAACCCCTGCCCTGCTAACACAATCCCACAATAACACACTGATCTGAACAAACTGGAAAACTTGGATTGAAATAACCCCGTTCAGTTTTTCAGTTTCAGACGTTCTCACATCAGTTCATTGCCTCTTTGCATGTGAAATGAAGTGTCAGATGTGTTACTTAATACAGCTCTGAGTTTGCCCACAGGGCTGCTGATAGTGGTTTACTGCAGCAGCACGGTTCCTCTCGAGCTGCCTTACAAGAATAAATGAAAAACAACAGTTTTCTCTCCTCAGCTCTGGTTTAACCTGGCCCTGTGTAGTTTTAAAAATATTGCAAAGACTTATTTTGGTTGCAACTTGCAGGTTACATATGTCACCTTTTACTAACTCTATCAGAGAGATCGTTTCTTGAGCTGTGAACCCAGAAGTGTCTCAGCTACAGAGAAGGAGAAGATTTGGTCGCAGATACAAAATAAAGATGAAACAGATACAAAACAAAAAAGTTTGTGTAAACCCTACAACTTTTTAGGAGAAAACCAGCACTTGTAATGAAGAACAAGTGACTCATATACAACTCTAGTCATATTCAACCACAGAAACCACAATGAAACACAGAGACAGAGTCCACTGTTAAAACTGAAATACATGATACAAATCTTACTGATTAACTTTAAATAAAGAAAAGTTACATAATAAAAAGAGAATGACAGAAAAATAAAGGGTGTACTCACTGAGAAAGAAGCAGATCAGAGTGTGATGGACTTTCATGTCTGAGGCTCTGATGGTTTAACGCTGCCTCTCTTCCTTCTTCACTGACAAACCAGGAACTTCTCACTTCTCTAAATAATCCTCAGCAAAATGAGAAGTCCCTCCTCCAAACACATCACACACTCTACTCACCTCTCCTCCCTCTGTACTAACCATTTCTTAAAGTGCAGATTCTATGAGATGTGAGTTGCACAAACTGTGAAAGATCAGATTAACCTGATGTAACAGATGTAAAATATGGTGTTTGTGGACTTTAAACTTGGAGAATAGACACTTGTGGCTTGAGATATGATCACGAAAATGCCAAGTTCCTCTTAATGAAAGCTCCACCAGTTTATCATCAGCCTCCTTTAACATTAGATTCATATGTTTTTTAAACTTTTTCGTCTTTGTTTGATTTTTGTGCCTCGCTCCTTGACTTTGTAATAAAAAATGTCCAAAATTGGGTTTTGAAAAAAAAAACCGACCAATCAGCGTTTGTCTGTGGACGTTGGCTGGTGTGTGTCGTCATTGTCTGCGACAAGTGTCGTCATTGACCATGGCCGACGTGGAGGCGTATGTATATGGCCTTAATTCCATTTTCACTTGTTTCTATTATTTGGGTTAGAGCTTATTTGTGTTTCTGTGAAGCGTCCTCTCTCATGACTGGAGAACTCCTAATGTAATAAATCATATCACAATGAGCATCTCTGTCTGTTTGCGGTAACTTCGTAGACATTTTGCATCTCTTTCTAATGTTGTGTCTCACCCCGGTCGTTTTAAGTTCCTTTGTAGCGGTGTAGCATCTCGCTGTGATCGTTTTGCATCTCTTTATGATCAGCTTTTTGCTTCTTTGTGGTCTTTTTGCCTCGGTTATTTGTCTCCCGGTGACATTTTTGCATCTTTGTGTTTGTTTTGCATTATTTTGCGTCTCTGTCGAGCTGTATATTTATGGTCAGCATTTTGTTACTTTATGGTTGTTTTGCATTGCATTGCATTGCGTGTCTTTGTGTTATTGTGTGTCTTTGCAGTTCTGTGTCCATTTGGGATCATTTTACATTTCTTTGTGGCCATTTGTTGTTTTATTGTGTCTGTTCAGCATCTCGTGATCTTGCTCTGTTTGTGTTTTTAATCTCTTTGTGGTCGTTTTTGTGTTTCCTTGTAGTTTTGAGACCATTCCTATAATGTTCTCTTACAATCTTTTACTTGTATGCTTTCATTTTCATGGTTTAAACAGTTGCAGCTTTATTTTAATATTTGTGGTTTATGATTTTCTCCACAGGATTCAAACTTCAACCTGTGAACACTTGAGGTCACTGAGAGGAGAGACAGACATGAAGATTCACAGAAGGTCAGTGTTAGTTTTATTTCTTTTCAGTCTGACACTGTCATTGTCTCAGCTGCAGTTTGACATTTTAAACTTGTTGTCTGGAACAAATATAATTAAATTCTAGTATAATAAAGCTGCTGTCAAAAATCTAAAGTCTCTATTACAGTTTTGTGTAGGACACAACTCAAGATTTAGTCTTTATTTGTTCCTTTTAGTTTAATGTAAATTCTCAAATGCTCACGGGAACAATCATGATATACAGAAAGTGATGAAAAATGTCATAGTATAGTATGGCGTCAAAAAACATGAAAAAATGTCATAGTATAGTATGGCGTCAAAAAACATGAAAAAATGTCATAGTATAGTATGGCGTCAAAAACGGTCAAAAAATGTCATAGTATAGTATGGCGTCAAAAAACATGAAAAAATGTCATAGTATAGTATGGTGTCAAAAAACATGAAAAAATGTCATAGTATAGTATGGCGTCAAAAAACGGTCAAAAAATGTCATAGTATAGTATGGCGTCAAAAAACATGAAAAAATGTCATAGTATAGTATGGCGTCAAAAAACATGAAAAAATCTCATAGTATAGTATGGCGTCAAAAACGGTCAAAAAATGTCATAGTATAGTATGGCGTCAAAAAACATGAAAAAATGTCATAGTATAGTATGCCGTCAAAAAACATGAAAAAATGTCAGTATAGTATGGCGTCAAAAACGGTCAAAAAATGTCATAGTATAGTATGGCGTCAAAAAACATGAAAAAATGTCATAGTATAG